>NC_040040.1:34112546-34203435 GCF_003713205.1 Coffea eugenioides
TTTGGAGGTGGAAATTGGAGGTTCTAAACTAGCGACTTTTGGTGGAAACTAGTATACTTTTTGTATGTTATTGGAGATTCTTAAAGTGTAAATTTTGTTATTTTTGGATCTGGTGGATTGTAATTGTAATTGCTAGCCTTAGAAGTTGTGGCTTGTATATTCGAAGTACTCTTAATTAAGTTGATGGTTGACTTGTGGTTCTTTATTAAGCTTGAATGAGTGCATGAGTCCTGACAAGAGTTAGGCAGGCGTTCCGCTGATACCCTAGGGTTCGCCCTAGGGAGAGATGGGGGCGTCATAGTTGGTATCAGAGCCTAGGTTTGAATTTGTCTGGACAATTAGGAGTTTTGATCTTGTGAAAGTATATGTGATAGTATAAAGTAATAGGACCTAGTTTATTAAGTGTACCTGGATCTGTCTCAGTTTCTAATTGTAATTGTAAGTCATGGAAGGAAATGGTGGGAATGGATCGTCTCTGAGACGCCTTCCAGTGATTCGTTATTGAGAGAGGCTTAGGGCCCTTTTTGGCAGTGGAATCTAGCTTGTCGAGTTAGACCCTCATGCAATTGTTAGAAGACTTACTTATACTCTAACTATGTGGTGCTATCGGTAATCGATGATTGGAGACAATTATCTAATGTGAATAGGATAGCTCAAGAGGATAATCGAGAATTGAGGGCAACTGTGGACGCACAGACCATTAGAATTCATGAGTTAGAGACGAATGTACTCGAAGAGCAAAATAGAGCAGAGGCTCTTCGTGAGCAGCTTCAGGAGGTTAAGCGCCGACTTGTTAGGGTAGTGCATGAAATAAGGGGCCGGACGGAAGGAATGATGGCTGAGTGTATGACCTTGGTTGAACAAATGGTTGATAGCAAAATACTCGATAAGGGACAGGAAAGCTCAACCCGTCGTGCTGAAGACGAGGTTGAACCTACTGAAGTAGTCGACATTTTTGGCTCTACCAACCACTAAGCTAGTAGTTTTCTATTTTGGTAGTTTTGTCAAGGATAGTTGAGGTCTACTAGCTCGGTTCACTTATATTAGTGATCTCCTGATCTTTTGACTTTTGCTAAGGACTTAGAAAGGGTGATCCTCGCCTTGAGGCCTTTTGTATTTTGTTGCATGTACCCGTATATTTTGAAACACTTGAATACCTATATCCTGTACTTCATCTTCTTGACTTGTTTTGTGAACTTTTGATTTGTAGCATGATTTCTAGTTTATGTAAAGAATTACGCTTTTATTTTAAGTGTTTTTGCAACTTGCATATGTTTTAAATTTCTATATTTATTTTCTCTCTTTTAATTATATGTTTATATTCTTACTAAATGGATCGATGAGGACGTGGACGGGGTCGTGGGTGTAGGTTTCGGCAACCCGCACTTCTGAGAGAGATAAGGGATCAGTGATTGATCTATACCAAACCCTACGATTAAGGGGAATGACCAAGTGGCTTCGGCCCTTAACCGCATAATTGATGTTCTTGAACCTCTATCTAGGGTTTTAATTAATCCCGAGACAACCTATTCGTTCGTGGACTTTAACTTCATAAATGGTATAGATGAAAAGTGTGATTTCTTACCCTTTTGATTTGGAAGTTAAGACTCCTACAAGGAACCAGTGCCTAATTATTAATAAGGTTTATAGAAATTGTGAGATTTGGGTTGGTGAGAGGAAATTTTTGACAGATTTAATGAGCCTAACAATTAAGGGTTATGATGTGACCACTAAGAACACATACCATTTGCCTCACATAGATGAATTATTTGATCAGTTGCTAGTGGGTCGAGGTATTTTCAAGTTAGATTTGAGGTAAGGCTATTACCAGTTGAGGATTCTAGAAGCGGATGTGCCTAGGACCGCATTTAATTTGAAATATGGGCACCTTGAATTTGCAGTTATGCCTTTTGGGTTACCTAATGCACCAGTAGCATTTGTGGACTTGATGCATCGGATCTTTAAGCCGTGTCTGGACCAATTTGTGATAGTATTTATAGAAGACATATTGGTATACTCTAAGTCTCGAGAAGATCATGAAAGACATCTGAGGATAATTTTGCAAACCGTGAGAGAGAGCACCAACTTTTACTAAGTTCAATAAATGCGAGTTTTGGTTGGAAGAAATGTTTGACTGAGGCACCTGTATTAGCATTATCGAGCGGCAGATATGGGTTCTATTCTTATATACGAATTTTGACAGAATTAGGATAGACGTCTTGACAGAGGATGATACCAGGCACAAGTGAGACTAAGAAGTTATAATTTCTTCTTCAACGAATTTTTAAATGAGTGTATTGTGACAGCCCCACCTCCCCCTAAGGCGGACCAGAGGGTTCGGCGGACCGCCTGCCCAACTCTCGCCGGGACTCAGTCGTTCACTACAGTCCCCAATTAAAATACAATATAAAATCTCAAATATTACATTCAAATTCCACTAATTCAATTGCACTTCAAACTAAAGCCTCAAGATATACAAGAAATACTAGTTTCCGAATAAGACAAAGTCCTCGAGTCCTGTGGAGGGGAATAAAATAGTTTTGGGGTGAGCTAGAAGCTCAGCGAGTAACCAATAAAATCCAGAAATCAAATAAGCTTTGCAATCGTTCATTTCAATGATGTCATGCTTCAGTAGTCAAATATACGTTTATTGCTCTCGTGAGCCAGTGAAATCATTGTACCCGAACACCCAACGCTCAAATTGATCACATAACGTTTAACAGTAAGAGGGAGCCCGTTGGTGCTCCAGATGAACATGAACAGTAAGACGTGGTGGAGACGTTGGTGTTCAGCACAAGACTCCCCAAGAGCTCATTGAAGCCAAATCATGTCATGAAGGCACATGCAAGCACGCATGATATGCAATCGAGTAAATAATGCAAGAAACGGTTCAGCTTTAAATAGTTTGAGGTCACTCACCTCCGTGGCTCAAAAACCATCCATCATATATCATTACCTTGCCCGAGTCCAAGCCCTAAATCACAAACTCAAAGCAATCATACATTCTCAAAGTTCGGACAGCATTTCCCCATAAATGCTTCATTTCCAACCTACAATATATTACCAATCACACATACGGTTAATAAGCAATAAAATATATCCAATTAGGCCACAATATCCCTCAATCAAAGCTAATTAGAAGCTTAAGAGCCACCATTAGAAAAACCCCCAATTAAACCCTAGAAACCGGAATTCATTCCCTCAAGTGTAAATTTCGCAACGATCGCAATTAACGTATAAAAGTTCCGTTTAACACCTTTTGGTACAATATCCATAACTGAAGCTACCCTTATCGGATTGGAATGAAATTTATACCATTTCGAAGCTAAGACAAGGACCTACAACTTTCATGAAGACCACTCAGTCCAGTTCTCACCCTAACTAGGTCAAATTTACCAAAACAACTCCAGATTTTCCAGTTCGAAACTCACTGTGAAATTCAACTAGCAGTCCTGATTCATTCACTCATATCTCAGCACACACAACTCCAATTCAGGTAATTCCAAAGCCATTTCAAAGCTAAGATACAAGGCTATAATTCTTAAGAAGACATCATCAACCAATTCGGTAATATTCCTGATCAAACTAACCACTTACAGAGGCTGATTTTCATTTTCGGACAGAAACAGGGCAGCAGGGGTATTTCGGTCTTTTCACAGGCTACGTTGCTCCGATTGAGCTGAAATTTTGCAGGAAACTATAAAACATCATTCGTTACAACTTTCATGTTTTGTCAGGCTAGTTCGGCCTCTAACAAGGTGAAATAGAACCGGGCAGAAGCAGGGCAGGTTATCATCCAAGCTGGAATTCATGTATTCAAGTGCTAATCCTCCACAAAACAACATCTAAAACAACTAAAAACCACTAATAAGCAATGAATTGAAGTAAAGAGGATGTTCTTGGCAAAATACCTTAAAACCACAAGAAAGGTAGGAGCTTAATCTTTCCTCCTCCAAAACAACTCCACCAACACCTTTAACCTTCCCTAATGATCACTTGTATGGTGTAGTTTGTGATTTGGTTGGTTGAAACTCAAGATTTGGACAAGAATTGAAGTAACAAGATGAAGGTTTTTCCTCTCTTTTCTCTCTACATGTCTCAGACAAGAGGGGTAAAGAAATGAGAAAATGTTGGTCAAAATTGGAGTTTAGGAAAGTTAAATAAAAGTTAGGCAAGTGAACTTCCAATCGGATCGCGACACTTGGCCCTTCTTAAGTTTATTCTTATCCCTTTGTCTCTCCAAGATTAACCATCTACGTAACCTCTAATTATCTCTTAGCACCTTGTAAAATAATATCACTTAATACAAAATTCCAACAAGTTGTCAACAATATATCGCATTTACCGTACTAGCGGGTCCCACGTCCATAGTACACTTCAAACTTAACGTGGACTAACTTGTATCAAGAAAATGATTTGAAAACTATATTCCCTTATAAAAATGTATAGGAAATTAATATATTGAAAAAAGGCATAAAATTATAGACAAGGAAACAAAATAATGTCTAGAAAATATATAAAAATTTTCGGGTTCTCAAACTCATTCTTTCGGGGCGTCACAAACTCCCCTCCTTAAAAGAATGTCGTCCTCGACATTCCATCTTGTACTAATCAAGTCAAGACATCCCGCAAGAGTCACTTAAGCATTCCAAGCAAGCACTAAGAGTCAAACCACACCTACTTGTCCGCTTTTCAGTCCTACAAGAAATCACTTATATTTCAAACCAAACCCACAGTCCGGCATCCTAAACTTTAAGCCTAGGATACACTACAGAGATCTGAAACTTAAGCTCTGATACCATCTGTGACAGCCCCACCTCCCCCTAAGGCGGACCAGAGGGTTCGGCGGACCGCCTGCCCAGCTCTCGCCGGGACTCAGTCGTTCACTACAGTCCCCAATTAAAATACAATATAAAATCTCAAATATTACATTCAAATTCCACTAATTCAATTGCACTTCAAACTAAAGCCTCAAGATATACAAGAAATACTAGTTTCCGAATAAGACAAAGTCCTCGAGTCCTGTGGAGGGGAATAAAATAGTTTTGGGGTGAGCTAGAAGCTCAGCGAGTAACCAATAAAATCCAGAAATCAAATAAGCTTTGCAATCGTTCATTTCAATGATGTCATGCTTCAGTAGTCAAATATACGTTTATTGCTCTCGTGAGCCAGTGAAATCATTGTACCCGAACACCCAACGCTCAAATTGATCACATAACGTTTAACAGTAAGAGGGAGCCCGTTGGTGCTCCAGATGAACATGAACAGTAAGACGTGGTGGAGACGTTGGTGTTCAGCACAAGACTCCCCAAGAGCTCATTGAAGCCAAATCATGTCATGAAGGCACATGCAAGCACGCATGATATGCAATCGAGTAAATAATGCAAGAAACGGTTCATAAATAGTTTGAGATCACTCACCTCCGTGGTTCAGAAACCATCCATCATATATCATTACCTTGCCCGAGTCCAAGCCCTAAATCACAAACTCAAAGCAATCATACATTCTCAAAGTTCGGACAGTATTTCCCCATAAATGCTTCATTTCCAACCTACAATATATTACCAATCACATATACGGTTAATAAGAAATAAAATATATCCAATTAGGCCACAATATCCCTCAATCAAAGCTAATTAGAAGCTTAAGAGCTACCATTAGAAAAACCCCCAATTAAACCCTAGAAACCGGAATTCATTCCCTCAAGTGTAAATTTCGCAACGATCGCAATTAACGTATAAAAGTTCCGTTTAACACCTTTTGGTACAATATTCATAACTGAAGCTACCCTTATCGGATTGGAATGAAATTTATACCATTTCGAAGCTAAGACAAGGACCTACAACTTTCATGAAGACCACTCAGTCCAGTTCTCACCCTAACTAGGTCAAATTTACCAAAATAACTCCAGATTTTCCAGTTCGAAACTCACTGTGAAATTCAACTAGCAGTCCTGATTCATTCACTCATATCTCAGTACACACAACTCCAATTCAGGTAATTCCAAAGCCATTTCAAAGCTAAGATACAAGGCTATAATTCTTAAGAAGACATCATCAACCAATTAGGTAATATTCCTGATCAAACTAACCACTTACAGAGGCTGATTTTCATTTTCGGATAGAAACAGGGCAGCAGGGGTATTTTGGTCTTTTCACAGGTTAAGTTGCTCCGATTGAGCTGAAATTTTGCAGGAAACTATAAAACATCATTCGTTACAACTTTCATGTTTTGTGATAAGGCTAGTTCGGCCTCTAACAAGGTGAAATAGAACCGGGCAGAAGCAGGGCAGGTTATCATCCAAGCTGGAATTCATGTATTCAAGTGCTAATCCTCCACAAAACAACATCTAAAACAACTAAAAACCACTAATAAGCAATGAATTGAAGTAAAGAGGATGTTCTTGGCAAAATACCTTAAAACCACAAGAAAGGTAGGAGCTTAATCTTTCCTCCTCCAAAACAACTCCACCAACACCTTTAACCTTCCCTAATGATCACTTGTATGGTGTAGTTTGTGATTTGGTTGGTTGAAACTCAAGATTTGGACAAGAATTGAAGTAACAAGATGAAGGTTTTTCCTCTCTTTTCTCTCTACATGTCTCAGACAAGAGGGGTAAAGAAATGAGAAAATGTTGGTCAAAATTGGAGTTTAGGAAAGTTAAATAAAAGTTAGGCAAGTGAACTTCCAATCGGATCGCGACACTTGGCCCTTCTTAAGTTTATTCTTATCCCTTTGTCTCTCCAAGATTAACCATCTACGTAACCTCTAATTATCTCTTAGCACCTTGTAAAATAATATCACTTAATACGAAATTCCAACAAGTTGTCAACAATATATCGCATTTACCGTACTAGCGGGTCCCACGTCCATAGTACACTTCAAACTTAACGTGGACTAACTTGTATCAAGAAAATGATTTGAAAACTATATTCCCTTATAAAAATGTATAGGAAATTAATATATTGAAGAAAGGCTTAAAATTATAGACAACGAAACAAAATAATGTCGAGAAAATATATAAAAATTTTCGGGTTCTCAAACTCATTCTTTCGGGACGTCACATGTATAATGAAAAATGAGTTAGGATCCGAAACTTCTACTTTGAGGAATATGATTCTATATTTTGTTATATGTGTAAGCGATGATAGTAATCTTTATGGGAGGACCCAAAAATAGGAGTAAGTACTCTGTGTTTAGATTTCTTGTTTATCCCGACAGGAAATAACTAGGATTTATGTTTTAGGTGACCTGTATGCAAAAGGATGGAAGGGTTATATGGCTATAGTTTTCAAGTGTGATTAGTTACTTATTTTGATCATATGATTTTCTTGACAGGACATCATTTGACCTTAAGGAGATTGGTGATATGACAAATTTAGGAGAGATGCATAAGGAAATAGACATCCTTCGAATGGAGGTAGAATTTCAAAATAAATTGGCTGACTATTGGGAAGGACGATGAAAACAGGAATATGCGGAGAAATTGAGCTGCTACACAAGAACATGGAATTGGAAAAGAAATACAAAGAGATCTCAGACGAGGTGCAGGATAAGTTTGAATTGGGGCAGTCACCTAGTCAAGTAGCAACTCAAGACCTTCCTAGTAATCAAGTTAGAAGGGCTGAAGGAAGTTCTCACGATGCTGAAAGGAAGCGTAAAGCAATTAGTGAAAATGAACTCGCTATGAAGGATAAAGAGAAGGGGAAAAGAAAGAATGGACCCTTCAAGAAAAAAGGCGTAGCTGCTAAGTGTGAATTTTGAAATAAAATTCATACGGGATAATGTCTTTCAAAAACTGGTGCTTGTTTCAAATGCGGCCTGTGAGAACCCTGAAAATAGACATATAAATATCAGTGCATATTTTATTTACATTTTAATTCTTTAATAAATTTTAGCACTAAGTCCAATTGTTTTTAAATGAGTACGTAGAAATAAACGTTAGGTGCAAAATAAAAGAATTGTGCTAAACTACTAAACTTCTTAGTTTTGTTACATTAACTTCATATTTCTATGGTAAACTATTTCATTGATCTAATAATTAATTTCTTTGAATTCTAGTATTGTAATTAATTGTTTTGCAATAAAAGTATAAAGATAATTTCTATGTAATAAATAATATAATTGTGCCAATATTGAATTATTCGGTTTGCCATACTAAATTAATATTTCTTGAGTTGGATTAATTCTATTACTTTAAAATAAATTCTTTGATTTCCGATAACTAGTTTTAATCGTTAATAATGTTAAATGTTAATAGGAATTTCCGCGTTAAGATGAAAACCAATGAATTTTAGATAAATATGATACTAATATACTAAAAATACTTAAGGCGTGAAAATTTCGATAATTATAGTCTTATCCTTCTTTGTTTTCACAATAAGTGCGTAAAAATAACTTTTTATGTGCAAACTGACACACTTGTATTAAATTATTATTTCACTTGACTTTATTATACTAAATCGATAAATTTCGAGTTAACTAACTCTATTTCTTGGGATTAAATAATTGGAAATTCTGATAACTAATTTAATCGCTAAATAATGGTAGGAATTACTAGGAACCTTAATACTATATTGTAATCGATAAATCTTAGACAAAAACGACATAAGTACCTAAGTATACTTAGGACGTAAGGATTTCGATAATCAAAGCCTTGCAAGATTAGCGTATAATTAGGCGATCAAATCATACTTGGGATTAATTTTTGGGATCAAATTAGAACCAAGGACCTAAGTGTTCGTTAGAAGGAATGTGTAAAGACTAAACTACCCTCCACTACCCCACAAATTACCATGCAATTCAAAACAGATTTACGGACAACATTATCAACCACCACCCTATTCGGCCAATCACCAAAGAGCCAACACTTCCATTTCTGCCGCATCCCATTCCCATTTCCTCTCTGCACCAACTCACCCCCAGTCCACAACCAAACACTCCCTCTCCAGCCTCTGCCTCGTGATCATCGAGAGAGAGAGAGAGAGAGTGAGCGGGAGAGTGAGTAGCAGCTTCATCTGAGAGCTGCAACCCGTGCGCTGCAGCAACTCTGCTGCTGTCCGTAAGTCTGAGGAAGGAAAGGAGAAACCGTGAGCGAGTTCCACCATTCTGGCCTTCCCTCTCTACTAGCTGCAATCAATTTTTCCAGCCGCAACAACCACCCCAGCTCCACCATCTGCTCAGCCAAGACAACCGAAACTGGAACTCGACCTGCACGTGAAGCCGAGAGAGAGAGGGAGCAGAAATTTTTCAGATTTTCGTGTGTGATCTTAGCTTGCTTTGAGGTAAATTTTCTGGACTAAAAATGGATGATCAGAGGTAGTTATGCCAGCCGTGACCTTGCATGTGTTAACTTGAGTAATCAGATGATGAAACCAAAGCTGTGGAAAAATTTGTTTTGAGATGAAATGCTTTAGCCGAGAGCCTGCCTTGATTATTGCAGCTCCATTTGTGTTTTTCTGTGGCATCTAAACACTTAAGTGCCTTTAGCTGAGTGAAGACTTGAAGATTTAGATCCTGCATGTTGAATTGTGCATACGGATGAGATGTTTAAGAAAAGAATTTCTGATATGTGCTAGCATAGGAGCTGCCGTGAACTTTAGCTTGAATTTTGCAGCTTTAATTCGTGATTTTTGGGTTCAATTTTGTTGTTGACAAACTGATTTCTGGTCTGGAAATGATAGTTTATTAATTCAGCAGTTGTGCATGCGAGCTTTAAGTTCAAAACACAAGAGTTAGCCGTAGAAAAAAATTGGTTTGTGACTAAGCAAATGCTGGAAGAATTTCTGTTTTGGCCGAGAGCTTAGCTTCAATTTTTCAGCTTGATTTGGTTTGATGTTGTTGTTTAAGCTTATAAACATGATTAGATGGTTAATAACAAATTATTTAGGCCCTGCATGCCGCTAATTAGTTAGCTTAAACCAGAAAAATAAAATAAAAATGCAATCTGTGCAGGCATGTTCGTCCGAAGCTAGTTGTACAGAAATTCTGGAAATTTTTGGGTGTTGCAGCTGTTGGTTGAGTTAAATTTTGAACTGGAAATATTAAATAGCTAGACGAGTTTTTGCATAATTAATTTGGGTGTTTAAAACCAGATTTTAACCAACGAAAAGTTGGATTTTTGAACACATAGTTGCTGGAAAGTTTCTGGATAGCCGTGAGGTGTGAACAGAAATTTTCAGTTTGTTTTCTTTTGGAATTTTAACCTATTTTTGGATTTTCCTTGGATTAAAATGGTTTAGTAATACAGGGAAGTTGTAGGTTTTAAGTGGTATAAGTTGTTTAGCAATAAATATTTGCTAAATTGAAGTTGGAACCAGAAATGTTGGGTTACATGCTGGAAATTTCTTATGTGAGCGTCAAAGGGTGAGTTGGAACCTTAACTTGACTTTTGAATTGTTCCTTGAATCATGATGGAAGGAAATGCTTGGAAAATGTTGTTTTGAAGTTCTATATGAGGTGTATAGATGGTTTGAATAAAAACATTTTGGTGTTAAAGGAGAAAAAGGAATTTTCACAAGTGAAAAATTGAAATTTCAGATTTTCGGATATTCCATGACCAGTCTCAATCAAATGTTGATATCTTGTTGTAGGAAAATCCGTTTAAGGCGCCGTCAGTGGCGTTTGAAACTAGAATCATAGGCCTTTGTCCTGTAGAAATTTCGTATTTTTCCTCCATGTGTACTACTGTCTGTGAATTTTTAAAGTGGACTGTTTTGCATGAATGTCCTGTTTCTTTGTGAAATAGAAATTGGGTTTTGGATTGAGATTTTAGCCTACTTGTGGTTTAAATTCTTGATTAAATTGCGGTTTGGAGTGATTAATATTGTCAAGGGCTAATGATTGATGAAGCCCTTGGCCATTTGAATAATTTTACAAGTAATACAGGGTGATGGAAGTTAATTGCTGGAATGTCTTGGAGGCTTTACCTTTATTTTTATTTGCTTATGATGGGTTTGCTGAAACCAAGTGCTAATGATTGATGAAGCCTTGGTTGATCATTTTATTTTATTCAGTAATGCAATTGTTGAAAGCTAGGGCTAATGATTGACGAAACTCTAGTAATTTGCTATGTGAATTTTTGTCATAATTTGATCCATATTATGATTCCAAAACGGAGTCGGAGCTGTGGAAGTCGTTTCGACCTTGCGAACTCGAGTAGCTGTGATCAAAACTAATCAAAAATATTTCCAGCTAGCATTATACTATAAAACTCCATATCTAGTGTTTTGCCAAAAACTTTCCAACTCGATAATTTTCTTTAGCTCAATCTAGCCTTGATAGCTATAGTAAATAAGTTCTATAGCTTTTGAAAACTCTAAGTCTTATTTTAATTCCTTTTCTTTTCTTAAGCTTTGCACTTGGATAGTTAACTATAGGAAAAGTTCCAAAATACGAGTTTTACTAATCTTAGTGAAAAGCTTGGGAAACTTGCTCGGCAAGAAACCCTATTTTAGGAAAAATAGTTTTAAGGATAATTTTTGCAAAAGCCGTAACTTTAAAGAAATGTTCAAAGTAACTTCCTAACATGGATATTAAGAGGTTTGTCGACTTATTTCAAGAAAATAATATTAGTTACCCTTTTATAAGGATAAGTATCTTAAGGAAAACTATAATAAACATTTCTTCTATTTTTGTCAAGTTTTAACCTAAGGGACTCTTGATTCTTCTAAGAAAAGTAGACTAGTAGTATATTAAATATACCTCGATGTCTATAAGCTTAAAAGCTGAGTAGAAACTTATAGTTTCAAATTTTGGTTTTTAGGATATTGCGAGGACGCGGAATTCGATTCCCAACTTGATAACTGAACTCCACTCTTGGTGAGTGTCCCTGCCTGTTCTTTTCCTACTTGAATTAAGTGCTTTCTTGACTCGATATGTGATGAATTGTAAAATGAGTTTTTGATCCATCGAAGTGAGCAGTGTGTACTTTATCGCACTAGCCGTTCGAGTGGTGACTTGCGTGAATCATTTTTCTCGTGAATCCTTAATCTAAGAGTAGTTACGTCGTTGGGTGAATCCCTCGGCACTTGAATCAACTACAATAATTCTTGAATCTAAAAGTAGTTACGTCGTTGGGTGAATCCCTCGGCACTTGAATCAACTACAATAATCCTTGAATCTAAAAGTAGTTACGTCGTTGGGTGAATCCCTCGACACTTGAATCAACTACAAAAACGTCGATTCGTGAATCTCTCGACTAATTCTATTACGGGTATATCTCGAGTATACTGCGTCGGTAGACGAAGTTCGGGCCCGAAGCGGAGGTATGAACGGTGACGGGTTAGGATTAAAATAAGTGGATCTACATGGATTATAAGTAGTGAAAGTTGACGGAGGGTCAACTACGAGGGTATCTGATCAAGCGAGGAGAATGGCTCCCGAGAGCCCCTGTATCCTACCTTGTGTTGTTATACGCTTTCTTAATTGTTTAACTTGTTTAAGTTATTAACCGCTGTTTGAATTACGTGACTGCATGTTTTGGGGCACCACTGAGCTTTAGCTCACCCCACGTTTATTTGTTTTCCTTACAGGATGGGAAGTTTGAAAGCTGGAATACTTGCTTATATTTCCCTTCTTGAATGTACTGAATACTATGACTTATGTTGTGGGCTGTATTGTGTTTGATTCGGATAATGTACTTTTTATTTTGGATTGCCACTTGAAGCTGGAAAATGTGTAAACCCTAGTTCGATATTTGGTTGTATAGTTTTATATGTATTTGGGATTGTGCGATCCTATTCCTTGGTTGTAATGCGTGAGAAGTTTAAGAGCAGTAGGTTGGAAATTTTAATTACTGTTATCTGTGTAGTTAGTGTGGTTTCGTGATGAGACTATTCGAGGAAATTGTTTTGTAATAGATTAGATTTTTATTCGAATGGATTTGGGTTAGAATGCTTGCGTGAGTCCTGGCGAGAGCTGGGCAGACGGCCCGCCAACCCTTTGGTTCGCCTCAGGGGGAAGTGGGGTCGCCACACGGCCAACTTGGACATCAAGTGAGGAACTGCTCAAGATAAATGAATTTCTTAAGGATAAAACTGCAACAATAGTTAAAGTTAGCAACTAGTGATGTTTTATTTGATATAGTTGTATTTATTAGACTATGTGTGGTGAAAGATTTATTTATAAGTTGTATTTCCGTTAGAAACAGTGAACTTGATGCCTAATGTTTTGATTAGTGATATTAAGCATCTGTGGTTGTTTGGAATTAAATTCCTATCCGTGATTCAATTTTTGCACCTTGTTCTTGGATTTGGACAAAAATTCTTTATTTGTGGTTAATAATGAAGGATGACAGTTCGATTAGAGAAGATAGTATGTGGCCAGTGTACTGTGTTGATTTCAAGAACCAGCAGAGGTAGTAACCAAGTTTCATAGTTACCGTTTTTATTTTTCATTAGGTCTTTAAGCTTATATTACCCTGCACCTTTTGATATCTTTGTTAAACTTCCTTAGCATGTTAGCTTAACCTTTACGTGGTAAGATTTTTCCTCTAGGTAAGTTTGTGGTACTACTATGAGTAAGGAAAGACTATTTTAGAATTGGAGAAAATCTTGTAGTATCAAGTTTGTGCGAGCAAAGGTGAGAATTTCGAGGACGAAATTCTTTTAAGGGGGGAAGGATGTGAGGACCCGAATTTTTATTTTACTTATTTTATTGGCTTATTTAATTATTTGTTTACTCCAATTAATTCATTTTATCCATTTTAATTTCATTTGCATGGGACAATGTCTCATTTTATATTTTAAAATGTTTCGCTAGTAAATTTAATTTTTTTGCGGCTTATTTAGTAAGAAATAGCGAATACATGTTTTTCGAGGTAAAATTCGATTCGAGAGTGCAATGATCTTGGAGAATTAAGGATGATCAATAGTAGACTAAGAAAAATTAATTGAGGGATTAGAGATGAGTGAGTTAAATTAAGCTCAATTAGGAGCACTAATGACCTCCTATTAATTTGTTGACTTTTGGGGTACCAAATCACCTTTATGTCATTTCTTTCCGTCACCCCATCACTTCACCACCTAACCACACAAACCCTTTCTTCTCCTTCCCTCTTGGCCGACTCTCCCTCCACCATTTCTCAACAAATTTGCAGCTCCATTCTCTTCCATTTTTGCTCCAAGAAGACACTCCAAACTTACTTTTTTTCTTGGTTCATCACACAAGCTTGAAGGGTGACTTGAAGAAGGAAGGAACTTTGGTGGTTTAAGAACTTATACACTAGTGGTTGGTCTTCAATCTTGGAAGCAAGGTAAAACTCCTAAAGCTCTCATCTTTTCCTTTCAAATCATAGTAGTTAGTTAGTTCTATCTAGTTAGTTTTGGGTTGTTGATGGGTTCACAAGAACCTTGACACTAGGTAGAGGACTTGAGATGGCTTCATAGGTAGAGGCCTTGAGGATTATTGTGTGTTTACTTGCTTGTTTGATGCTTGTTTTGATCGATTATGACTTAGTTTTAGTTAGGAAGTTGAAAAGAAAACTTGAATATTGGAGGATGCTTGCTGTCCGAAAATTTGCTAATTGAATCCCTCATGTTAATTTCGAATTTTGGTGCTATAATTCTTGATATATGTTGGTGTTTATGTGTGTTAAATATCTCCCAAAAAACTTTACAATTGGTTGAGTTAAAGTTGGGGAAGTGAGGTTGCAAATCTGGAAAATTTTTTGATCAGGAGACCCAACCAGTGCTAACGTTTTGGCCCATAACCTTTTGTCTGGGAGTTGAAATCAAGTTCCATTTGTGGCATTTGAAACTGGACTCCGATGGCTTTCCAACGGTATAAAATTCCCCTACTAATTCGTTTTGAGTGAGCTGTAGCGAACCGGCAAAGTGGATTGATTTGCTTCACCTGTTTACCCAAGAAAATTACATTGCTGCATCTTGTGGCTCAATTTTGTCCCTCTTGTGAACAGAATTTGAACACAATTTCTTCTGATGATTTATAGCATTTTGAATCTAGTTTTTAACGCCATAAACCATTCCTAATTTAGACTTCTGTAACGTTAGTTATGGCTTGATTTCGAAACTATGCTGAAGCTTTATGACTGAAAATCTACGGAATAGGTTGCGAAAACCAGTTTTCTTAAAACTGTTGTATCTTAGTTTTGGAAAATCCGAATTCAGTTCCACTTGTTGCGTTTGAAACTTGACTTGAAGTTCTTTGTGTGTATAAATTTCCCAAGATAATTGAATTTCTGTGAATTTTGCCGCATTTTCAAACTTTACTGAAAATCAAGATTGTTTCTGCCCTGTTTTAATAAAACAGCAAGTTTGAGCTAAAATTTGACTGATTTCGGATTCTAATCTGGGAAAAGTGTCTGCTAGAGAGTTTTAGTACATTGAATCTAGTTTCTAACGGTATAAATTTTCCAAATTTTGGACTTACCAAACTCGAGATATTTTTTTTTCAAGTGGTGTCGCACAAAGCTGGAATTTTCTGGTTTCAAACAAAATGTTCCTTTTAAGAACTTCTAGCTTTCTTTTGTGATTGATTGTCCATTTCAAACTTGATTTCATGGATGATACAAGTTCTCTTGTGACTTTAAACCTTCATTTTTGGATCTCGATTTTCAATGGATTAAAACTCTTTTGAGGCATTGTCCTAAGTTCTAAGCAAATGCATTTTCTTCCTTGAATGCTAAGTGGCCTAGGGTATCCGTGTGTGATGGTTGGTTAATATTTCTTCATGTGTTCAAGAGGATTTCGAAAGGAATCCCGGTGCGGACAACTAAAGGACTTAATTGCTTGCTTACTTTTGGAAATTTGTGAGTGTTAAGTGCATGACTTATTGCATAATACTAGGATCACTTCTTGTTGATTATGTGAATTAAACTAGTCGAGGCGAGTGTGTACTTTATCTCACTCGTCCTCTCTTGCTTGACTTGATAATTGACTTGCTCGTACTTGATAATTATATATGGTGCTTGTGCTTGACTTAATGTCGATTTGAGAGCAATCTCATCGACTTGTATTTGAACTTGTGGGGACGCCCAAAATCCAATGGCTAGCCATTCAACTCAAACCAGCAAGGGCTTGGTTGAGGAGTTTGGTGAACCTTGGACTCATATACTTTACTTGCCTCGATATACTCGAGTAATATCAAAACTTTTGATGTTCGGGCCTGGTAGGGAGTGTAACGGTGGACGAAAATTGATGAAAAGTGGGGTTCTACGGATTTGTTACTTGCTCGGTTGACGGAGTGTCAACACTGGAAAATTATGGATCAAGATTATCGATGAAGCAGTGCGGATTTAGCTCCTGAGAGCTCCTGTATCCGTCATTGATTGTGTTTTTAATTCCTTTCGTGATTTTACATGAATATTATGGCTGCCTTTGTATTTATATGTTATTATTGCTAGATGTACCTGCTTGCTGCTTGCTTTTCTTGGCCTCACTGAGCGTTAGCTCATCCTTTTAAGTTTGTTTTCCTTAACAGGCTTTGGTGGTGGAAATTGGAGGTTCTAAACTAGCGACTTTTGGTGGAAGCTAGTATATTTTTTTGTATGTTATTGGAGATTTTTAAATTATAAATTATATTATTTTTGGGTATGGTGGATTGTAATTGTAATTGCTAGCCTTAGAAGTTGTGACTTGTATATTCGAAGTACTCTTAATTAAGTTGATGGTTGACTTGTGGTTCTTTATTAAGCTTGAATGAGTGCGTGTGTGACAGCCCCACCTCCCCCTAAGGCGAACCAGAGGGTTCGGCGGGCCGCCTGCCCAGCTCTCGCCGGGACTCAGTCGTTCACTACATTCCTCAAACAGATTACAAGATAAAACTCAAATATTACAATATAAATCTCCAATATACATCAAATTCTCCAAAAATTACATGTCATAAGCGAAGCGGAAACAATTCCCAACTATACATAAAATGATTCCAAATCCAAACTGTACAAGATATAGGCCATCCAGACACATGAATAAGCACAACAAGTCCTTCCTTCGCTTTGAGCCCTGTGGAGGGGAATAAAATATTTTTGGGGTGAGCTAGAAGCTCAGCGAGTAACCAGTAAAATCAGTAATCAAATCGGTTTAACAATAGTTCATTTCAATGATGTCATAAATCAAATGATAAACCCAGAAACAATTACAACATTTACAAAACATTAAATATGGAGTATCAATAATTCAAGAAACATGTACAATGGAAAGCGATAGTAACATTCATGAAAAGGATACGTTCGTTCTCCTGCCATTTCCTTGTTTTTTTTTCATTTGAAATTGCATTTTTTTCATTCAACCTTTCCCGGACATCGTCCAGGCTCCACCAACCTCCACCAACCTACAAAGGTAATACTCGAGTATACTAAACGTTCACCCAGGTCCCTAATCGCCCGACCGAGTCCGCTTCTGGCTCGAGACGACCGGTAACAAGGGGCAATGGCCAGTTCAGCCCAAAATGCTTACATTCATGCGCAAGTAGCATTTAATCATTAAGCATGAAAATTTCACATTTATTTAGGTCGAGTGCGATAAAGTACACACTCGCCCAGAAAACTCGTTTTAACAATCATTGAAAGCACTTAACACATTATCAATCCATAATAACAAGCCAATAAGTCAAGGAAATATATCAAACAAGGAACACTCTCATATAAGCACGCATGATATGCAAGAAAACAGTTCAAAAATAACTTTGGAAACAGTTCAAAAGTAAATAATGCAGGAAACGGTTCATAAATAACTTTAGAAATAGTTTGAGGTCACTCACCTCCATGTCTCAGGAATCATCCATCATATAACATTGCCTTGCTCAAATCCAAGTCTTAGATCACAAGCTCAATGCAAACAAATCCCTTCAAAGTTCGGACAGCACTTCCCCTGAATTTGCTAGCTTTTCCAGCCATCATGGCTTCATTATTTCCTCATTCCAACCCAAAGGTACACACACAACAACAAGTTCATCCAATAGCCATTCAGCAAGCTCCAAGTAGTACTAGTACAAGTCAAGCTAGGGAAAAGTCCGGAAATGAAAGTTAAGCTCAAAACCAGAAAAACAGTTTTGACGTCATTTTGCGGTAATGGTACCAAAGGCGCTACGATTGTCGGATGAAGGTGTAAGATACACCGTTTCGAAGCTAAAAGACAGGGCTACAACATTACAGAAGGTCACTCAACCCAGTTTCGAGTGTAACCAGGTCAAAAATGCAAGATACTATACCAGAATCACAAAAATAGATTCACAGAACGCATTCTAGCGGAAACATCATAAATCAGGTTATCCAAGTCCAAATCCAGAAATTCCAAAACCATCTGAAAGCTAAGAAACAGGGCTACATTTCATAAGAAGAACTCAACAACCAATTTGGAAGCAATTCCAGCCAAAACAACCAATTACAGGCGCAATTCTTACATTCGGGTAAAACCAGAACAGCAATAGTAATTTCGACTTTTCTCCTTCTACGCTACTCCGATTGACCTGAAATTTTGTAGGAACCTCTAAAATGTCATTCCCTACAACTTTCATGTTTTAAGACAAGGCCAATTCGGCCTCTAACTAGGAGCTATAAATTCGGGCAGAATGTATTCATCATAACCCTAACTTTCCAAAATTTCTTCCAAAACAGAAATTGGTTGCAATTAACCACCAAATACACCTTCTAGCTTCATTCTATATCATTTCCAATCATCATAGATAGCCACACCATCACAATCAGATGAAATCAGAAAAATTCATGAACAAAAGAAAAATCCATCAATCTCACCCATAGATCATGAAATCATCCATAAAATGACATGCTCTACCATTAGAAATCCTTAATTGATCATTATTAGCATGAGAGGGAAGAGATTTAACACCTCACCTTTGTAACTCCAAGAAACAAGACAACTAGAGCTTGTTCTTCTGTGACAGCCCCCTCCCCCCAGGCCTCCCCCTAAGGACGAACCAGAGGGTTACATATCAAAAGCGAGCGTCCACGCTTCCACTGCGCCACTCTGATCCTTGATACCAACTATTATACAGGAGGAAGTCCAAACTAGACTATTACACATCCAATCAATTCTAAACTTTCAATACAATCCCAATATGAATGATTACACAAAAGGAAATCCAAATTCAATCCATACATGAGATAATCCATGAATAAACACTACAAGCCCTTCCTTCGCCTTGAGCCCTGTGGAGGGGAATAAAACATTTTGGGGTGAGCTAGAAGCTCAGCGAGTAACCAAAAATTCAGTTATCAAATCAGTTTCACAATCGTTCATTTCAATAATGTCATGCTTCAACAATCAATGCACTTTCACTTCTCTCATGAGCCAGTGAAATCATGGTACTTAGACGTCCAACGCTCCAAACAATCATTTAACATGAACATAACATTGAACATGAACATTGAGCCCATTGGTGCTCTACAGGAACATTAAACGGTGAGGAGACGTCGGAGTCTAGCACACGAATTCCAATACTCATTTGAGCCAAAACATGTCAAGAACTTATATGCCGGCACACAGGATATGCAATCAAGAAACGATGCAAGAAACATTTTAAAGTAACGTTGCAAGGTAGTTTAAGGTCACTCACCTCCACGGCTCATAATCCTTGTTCAATATAGCCAATTCCATCATTCAAGTCCAAGCCTTTCACTTGCAAACTTAAGGTAACCAACGCTATTAAAATCGGACAGCATTTCCCCTAAATTCCTTTCCATCCTACAATCAAACCCAATCACATAGCAAATAACCACAATTGCTCAAAACCAGAAAACAGTTTTGACGCCTTTTGCGGTAATGGTGCCAAAAAGCTCTATGGTCGGGATGAAGTACAAGACCCACCGTTTCGACTAAGAACAGGGATACAAAATGTAAAGGTCACTCATCCAAAATCCCAGCACAACTAAGTCAAATATGCAGAATACCAAACCAGAATCGTAATTGCAGGTTCCCAAATCACACAATGCTGTAATTCGTCCAACTCAGTCTACACAGGTCCAAATGCATTGATTCCAAAGGCATATGATAGCTAAGACATCAAAATACATTTCATCAGAAGACACCAACATCCAAATCCAAAAGCAATTCCAGTCAAAACAACCAATTTCAGACGCAGTTCTTACATCCTGAAGAACCCAGAACAGAAACAGTAAATTCGGCTTTTCTCATTCCACACTACTCCGATTGACCTGAAATTTTGTAGGCACCTTTAAAATGTCATTCCCTAAAACTTTCATGTTCTGAGCTAAGGCCAATTCGGCCTCCATCTAGGACCTAAAATTTCGGACAGAATGTTCATCACAAAACCCTTACTTTTCAATTTTTGGTCCAAAACAGAAATTGGTTGCAATTACCAATCATATGCACCTACTAGAGCCATAGCCCCTTATTACCAACCATCAAAAACAACCACACCATCAAGATCACATAAAACCAGAAAATTCCTCAAAAAAATAAAAACTTAACCAAATCACTTCAAACCAAGAAATAAACCCCAATTTCTAACACAATAGCCACCATTAGGCATAAATTCAACATCATTAGGTGTAAGAGGATAGTCCATCACTACTTACCAAGTAAACAAGAGAGAGGAAGTGGTAGACCACCTTAGCTCCTCCAAAAAACTTCACCAAATCACTCACTAGCACCAAATGGAAGGATTGTATGGAGTAGAAACAAATTTCAGCACTTGGGTTGGATGATTTGAGCTAGATGTTAGCTAAAATGGTGAAGAGCTCTCTTCCTTTCTTCCTTAAGGTTGGTCGGCCAAAGAAGAGAAAGAAATGGTGATTTTTGTGGCAAATTTGAGATATTTAATCAACAATTAGTAAGAAAGGTCAAAAGTCAAACAAGTCAAATAAGTGGCAACCTCTCTTAAAGTGACACATGTCACTTCATTAATGCAACTCTATCCTTTTGTCTCTCCAATAAAAATATCTTAACACTTTGTAAAATAATATCACTTAATACAAAATTCCAACAAGTGGTTAAAAATATAATGCATTTACCGCACTAGCGGGTCCCACGTCCAAAATACGCTTTTAATTTCTCAAAAACTAACCGATACTAGAAAAATCATTTTAAAACTATTTTTGCTCATAAACTTTATCTGGGGAATTTTTCTAATCAAGAAAATGTAGAAAAGGCGGGCGTTTTAAAAAATAAACCCTAGAAAATTAGAAAATTTCCGGGTTCTCAAACTCATTTTTTTTTCGGGGCGTCACATCTTCACAAATGGCTCCACTCAACACGTTAAACTAACTTAGCAACTCACTTTTGTGGAGAAATTTGGAATTTAATCGGTTGAATCACAAGATTGAGCAAGAAATTGAAGTAGACAAGAAAGGCTTCTCTTGTATTTTTGCTCCAAGAGGTTCGGCCAAGACAAGTTTAAAATGGAGAGAAATTGGTCAATTTTTGAGGTTTAGTAAAGGTGATGCAAATTAGTCAAAGTCCAACTTTGAATAAGAAGGTGACACATGTCACCTTTTGGTTTTAAAACTTATCTTTTTGTCTCTCCAATACAAATATCTTAACACCTTGTAAAATAATATCACTTAATACAAAATCCCAACAAGTTGTCAAAAATATAATGCATTTACCGCACTTGCGGGTCCCACGTTCAAAGTACGCTCTTAATTTCTCAAAAACTAACAGATACTAGAAAAATCATTTTAAAACTATCTTTGCTCATAAACTTTATCTGGGAAATTTTTCTAATAAAGAAAATGTAGAAAAGGCGGGCGATTAAATAAAATAAACCCTAGAAAATTAGAAAATTTCTGGGTTCTCACACTCGTTCTTTCGGGGCATCACAGCGTGAGTCCTGACGAGAGTTGGACAAGCGTTCCGCTGATACCCTAGGGTTCGCCCTAGGGAGATGTGGTGGCGTCACACAGTGGGTCAAAAGAAAAGGGAAGAGAAAATGAAGAGAAAAGAAGTTATCTAGCCGACATAAAGTTAGACAAACTAAATTCTAGAAACTAGACAAACATCAAATCAATGAATTAGACAAAAGTTTACTTATTTATTTTGTTGTAAATTAAAATAGATAAATCTAGAGGTTATAGTAAGTCAAAATATTTATTACAAAGTGACGAGTCAACATATTAATATATCCAAAAGATACTGTAGTAATTCAAAAGTAATAATGCAATATCATATCCTATTTAACACCTTTACCCCCTCCCAATATCAATCCCAACAATATCAATAAAATCCAATCAAATTCACTCATCATTTCAATACTTAGAATGTTCCTTCAAAAAACTAGGAAAACCTTCACTTTTTTCTTTAAAAGGAGTTGCTTCAATATTTTTAGTCACTCAACATGGATCATCCAAATTTGATGGTAATTATAGAACTTAAAAGTCCAACATTCCTTCAAATAATAGACAAAAGGTTTTTTGTTCTTCATCTATTATGTCTCCCAACAAAAGGAAATACTAAGCAAACTATTTTTCATCTAATGTTCTAATAAAGTAAAATTCTTCATCATCTTTAATTGTAGCTAAATAAATTACATAAACCAATAAATCTTAACCATGCTCTTTTAGAAAAATAAAGGTGAAATAAACCTTCACTTTTGCTTTAGCATAATATATCTCCACTTTCTTATATTTCTTATAGCATTTAAAAGAATAATATCTTGCACCATGTTTCACGTGTTTTGTAAAAATACCTTTGTGTCAAAAAAAAAATTCAATTACCATCGAATACATTGCTACATTTGTTTTATGCAAAACACCTTTTTCTACTCGATGTCGGTTGAATCATACTGATTTTTCAACACATTAGTTATCAAATATGCAAATTTTAATTAAATAATGTCAATCATAAATCTCCACCTGTTTCAAACCATTTTCTTCTTCTAATGAAAATAATTTATTTAATCGTCAAGGCTCACAGCAGTTGGTACGAATCCAGTTGCCTACCTTTGCATTGTCAAGGGTACCGTGCTAAGCGTTCAATCAAATTATTTGAAAAGACCTTTTAAATGTGCATAATGTGACGACCCCACCTCTCCTAAGGGTATACTCTAAGGTATCAGCGGGTCGCCTGCCTAACTCTTGCCGGGACTCGTTAACAAACCACAAAATCAAACTAAATATCCAATCTTGCCACAAAATATGCTAAATACTGTGAGGACTCATGTTTTTATTCCTAAAATAATTATTTTTATAATTATTTACCCTAGTATTAGTTAATTATAGTATCGTTACATGAATTTCTTTTAAATTTTGCCTTATCGCGCGCGAATCGGAAGTTCGTGTATTTCGCTCCAAAATGACTAAGTGGAGATTTGAGAAACTTATACTAGACTACTAAGAGTGAATAATTATAGTGTTAAAGGAATTACATTGGAGATTTAGTGCACAAGTGTAACAAACAAGAGAGAAAACGGTGGTGCGATACTCGCGCGTGACACTATTCCTAGTTGACTTTTGCACAAATTTTGGCCACAAATTCCTTAAGCTTCCAAAGGAAGCTTCACAACACAAAACACTCTCTCTCCTCACTCCATAGTTTGGCCGAAAACAGCAAGGGAAAGAAGAGAAAAGCTCCACTCCATCTCACTTCATCATGCTTCCATTTCCTTCACAAATCACCACCCAACTCACATATCACTTGGAGATTAACTTGAGCTTGGAGGAAGGCTTCATCTTGGGGAATTTCTTGGAAGTTTAGTGGTGAAAAATTCTGGTTTCTACAAGAGTTAGAGGTAAACCCATCAACTCTTCTAATCTCTCCATTTAATACAACATTTATGGTTGGTTGTGCAAGGGTTTGAAACCCTAAGCTTGAAATAGGTAGAGGACTTGAGAAAATCTATTTTATCTTGTTTTAACACTAGGCTAGAGGACTTGGTGATGCCTTTAGGTAGCTGGCTTGAGGTGTAATTAGTTGATTGTGGTTGTTTATGTGTTATTTGAGGTGAATACGGTTAGAAAGTGAAGGAAAAATCGAAGGAAGTTGGTGCATGAAGATGGCCGAATCTGCCCTGTTGTTATCTTGCATGCATTTCGAATTTTTGTTGGCTGTTTGCCTGTGAAATTGGTTGATATATGTTGTATATTGTGTGTAGAAAGTGTCTACCAAAAATTATTTGATTTGGTTGAGCAAAACTTGAATTTTCGAAATTTGAAGAAATCTGGAAATGGGTTCTGGCTGTCCGAACAGTAACTATTTGATCGAACATATCTCTTTGTACAAAAGTCAAAATCGAGTGTCGTTTGTGGCATTTGAAACTAGACACTTGTAGATTTCTAAAGGTATAAAAATAACTTTCTAGTTCGAACTGAGTGAATCGTAGTGATTCATCAAAGTTTACTGTCCTGTTCTGACTGTATATCTGAGAGAAAGGTAGAAGCTGCATCTTATGGCTCTATTTTCTCTCACTTGTGAACTAATTTTGAAAATGAATTGTTCTGACTAAATGTAGATTTTTGAATCTAGTTTCCAATGCCACCAACCATTCTCAATTTCAATTGTATTGACTGAGATATGGTTCAATTTCCAAACTGTGACAAAGCCGAATGGTTAGGTTTGATTTGGGACGTTTTGTGTCAAACATTTTGGTGTCAATTACCTACCAATTGCTTAGTACATGTTCATAGGACCTTGGTTTCAAAAATGAACCGAATTGGGACTGATTTCATGGTGCAAAATGTTTGAAAATGGAAAGAAAAAGCAAGAGGACAGATTTACTTTGAGAATTTCCTAAATTTTGGTAGTTTTGTTAACTGTCTTCCCAAGTGAGTTTTTGTGTGAAATTTGACATAGAAGTAGTACTCATATGGAAGTTTAAGTGTACCAAATTTGGTGTTATTCTAAGACCGTTTCGATACCCAAATGATGTCCCGAAGTTTGCTTTTCAAATCTGGAAAATTCTTGATCAGTGTTCAAATTTCAGCCGACTTTAAGCTACAATATCTTTAAGCTCAAAACTCTAAATTTAGTTCCGTTTGTCCTGTTTGAAACTTTGTTTAGAACTCATATTGTGTTACAAATTTCAAAGGCTAGTTCATGTTCTGTGAATTTTGCCGAATTTTCAAAGATTGCCGAAAAACATGACTGGAACTGCCTTGCTTGCTTAGATCAGCAATTTTGAGCTAAAAATTGAGCCTTCCGTTTAGAATCATGGAAAAGTATCTTCTAGGAACTTTTTGTGCTTTGAACCTAGTTTCCAACGGTGTAAATTTTTCCATTTTTGGATATGCCAAACTCAAGATTCGATTTTCCAAAGATTGTCGTGCAAAGCTGAAATTTTCCGATTTCTTATGAAAATGAGTTTTTGAGAACTCGTTATTCTTTCTTGATATTGATTGATCATTTTAAACTCGATTTCATGAAGGAAATCAGTTTCTCTTCCATTATTAAACCCTTACTTTTGAATCTCGATTTTCGAGATATTGAGGCTTTTCGAGACATTGTTTTAATTTGAAAACGAACGTACATTCTTTCTTGTCTGATGAGGAGCTTGTAAATATTTATGGGTAATTGTTAATTGTTATGTTTCCAAGTGCTCAAGCGGATCTTGAAGAGAATCCCGGAGCCGACCATTAAAGATCTTTTGCACCTACTCCCGTATTGTGATTTGGTGAGTGTCAAGTGCATGACTTATTGCAATTATGTGAATTGCTTCTTATGGATTGAATAATTGATAATTGTTGAGTCGAGTGTGTACGTTATCGCACTCGTTCTCTTTTAACTGATTGTATAACTGAATTACTTATGACTGAATTATAATTGATTGACTGGATGTCGTTTGGAGTGAATCTCCTCGACCTATAACTGAACTGGGGGACACCCAAATCTCAATTGGCCGACCTTGCAACTCGATCCAGCAAGGGCTTGGTGTGAGGACTCGAAAAATTTACTTATTTTAAATTTCTATTACTGGTTTATTTAAATATTTAATTGTCCGTTTACTCTGAATATTTTATTTCAACCTTTTTAGACCCAATTACATGGAATTATGACTTACTTATATTTTTAAAATGACTCATCTCAAAATTTAATTTTTGAAAGCTCGTTAAGTGAGAATAGTGAATACGCGTTTGGAGACAATAAACGATTTGAGGATATAGTGAGTTTGGAGAGTGAAGACTCGTACATTAGTCTCAAAATAGTTATTTTTATATTTAAGTACTCAAGTATTAGTTAGTAATACTATCGTTACAAGAATTCCTTAGAAATTTCGCTCTATCGCGCACAAATCGGAAGTACTCGTTTTCGCACGCGCGATTAATCAAGGGACTTTAGACCTTTATTTTTAGACTATTTAGAGTGAATAATAATAGTATGGATGAAGTGCATTAGAGGTTTAGTGCACAAGTGAAACAAACTCGAGAGGAAACGAGCACGAAACGCGCGCGAACGCGCACTATTCCTAGTTGAATTTTGGAGCACTTTTTGGCCACACACTTAAGCTTCTCAAGGAAGCTTCATGATCAGCCAAACACACTCTCTCTCTTTGTTCTTGTTGGCTGGCCACCCCAAGGAAGAAACAAGACCAAAAGCTCTTCATTTTCTTGCTTCATTTCTTGTCCAAATCACTCCAAAATTTTACTACGCCTTGCAAACCACTTGGAGATCAACTCAAGTTAGGAAAGGAGCTTCATTTGCACGGTTTTCTTGAGCTTCAAAGGACCAAAAATTTCTGCTTTAGTCATCTAAGGAGGTAACAAATGATCAACCTCTTGAATCTTGGCTTATATAAGTTATATTGCACTTGTAAGCTTGTAGATGCATGTGGGTAGCTCTATATTGTTGGAAATCTTGTGAGTGGGCTCTATGAAATCCCACAATGGACTTGATGAGCTGGTTTGATGATATTAGGTGTTATTTATGTTAGATTAGTGCTTAATCTAGTGGATATAAGTTGTATTGTGGAAGAAAACTCAAAGGGAGTGAAATGAGAAAAAGGGACGGTTCTAACCCTGTTTTGCCGTACCCCTTTAGTGCAATTTTTGGGGTCCAATTGACTTGATTTTGATGTAAATGTGTAATATAGGTTGTTTAGAAAGTTTTCTCAAAAAATTACATGATTTGGTTGGGTAAAAGTTGAGATTTCGAAATTTCACCAAAACTGGAAAACGTGATCAGAGTCTCTCTGGCAGTGATTTTGTATCGACCATAACTTTTTGCTCCAACATCAAAATCGAGTGTCGTTTGTGGCATTAGAAACTAGACATTTCCAGTTTTCCATTGGTATAAAATGCATCCCCTGATTCCACCTGAGTGAACCGTACCAATCGTTTGAAGATGCCTGTCCTGTTTCACGGATTTACTGGAGTGCATGTTATGAGCTGCAACTTGATGCTCGAATATGAGCTGGTTGTGGACAGAATTTTAAAACGATTCCTTCTTTGAAATTGTATCTTTATGAATGTAGTTTTCAACACCGACAACCACGCTTAATTCTAAGTTGAATGGAGTGAGTTATGGCCGAATTTAAATTTGGGCTAGTCAATGGCTAATCTTGATTGGGAGTTGTTATTTCGAAACTCTTGGTGTTAATCACCTATCAAACACATTTTTTGATGTCTCTTAGACATTGTCTTCATAAATGGACCATGTTTGAAAAGATTTCATTGGCCAAATGATTGAGAAAAGAAAAACGAAAGTGCAAGGCAGATTTGCCTTAGGAAATCGTGGAACTTTAGCGACTTTGTTACCCAACTTTCCGTACGAATTTTTACATGAAAATTGACAGAGGAATAGACCTCATATGGTAGGGTAATACTATCAAATTTGATGCCCTTCCAGGTCCATTTCGATGCTCAACCAAAGTCTTAAAGTTCCCATTTTAAATCTGGAAAACCCTTGTTTGGTGAGGAAATTTCAGTAACTTTGAGCCACTATATCATGGTTCTCGAAACTCTAATTCTTGTTTTGCTTGTTGTGTTTTAAACTTTGATTGTAACTCTAATTGAGTTCCAAATTTCAGAGGCTAGTTCGCATTGTGTGAATTTTGCCAAATTTCCAAACTTTGCCGAAAATCAACCCAAATCTGTCTTGGTATTCCAAAACAGCATCTTGGACCCAAAATTTGAATGTCTTCCATTTGGAATCAAAAGTACCTTCTAGGAACTTTTAGTACTTTGGAAGTAGTTTCCAACGGTACCAAGTTTTCCAATTTTGGACTTACAAGTGTGAGTTACAATTTTTCAAAGATTGTGTGTCGAATCTGAAATTTTCAAACTTAAAGGAAATTGAGTTTTTAGAACTCTCCATTTTTCCTTCGATACCACTTGACCGTTTTACACTCGATTTCAAAGATAAAAATCAGATTTCTCTTGTGTTTTAAAACCCCACTTTTGAGCCTCGATTTACAAGTAATTAAGCCTCATTTTCGTGATATCTTCTTAGATTGTACACTAGTACAATCTTCTTCGATAATTAGGGGTCTTAAGCGATAATGTGTAATAGTTATTATCATTTGCTCAGGCACTCAAGAGGACCTTCAAGAGGATCCCATGGTGGACGCCTGAACCCTCAAGTGTACTTTACTTCTTGAGTTACTTGGTGAGTGTCAAGTGCATGAATAGTTGAAATTATGGGAACGTGATACATGTTCAATTGTTATTATCGATTGGAAATTTTGAAAATGGAGTCGAATATGTACTTTACCGCACTCGTTCTCATTTGAAATGAATAACTCATGAATGACTTGTTTGAAATGAAATGAATGGTTGAATGCTTGAATGACATGAAATAGTATGCTATGGCTGCATACGTCGTGGAGTGAATCTCCTCGACTCACAAATGATACATGGGGGACGTCCAAACTCATAAGCCGACCTTGGGACTTGAACCCTCATGGGCTTGGTCGGGAATCTCGGTGAGCCATGAGAATAACATGATAAACTTGATCTATTGGAGAGATCTTGCTTGGCCTACTCGTGCAGTAGTGCCTTTATCGTCGTTCGGACCCGGTGAGGGGTTGTAAGGTGGAAGGACATGTGAAGTAAAGTGGAGTCTACAGATTGGAAATATCGACCCGGCTGACGGAGAGTCACCACGGGAAGGTATACGATGGAGATCTGGCAAAGCAAGTGGAACTTAACTCCTGAGAGCTACTATATCCTTGAATTGTTTCTATTTATATTTCACTTGAATTGTTAGTTACTCGATTATTATCATTTTTCTTGTGAATTGGGATTATTATTTGGACAACGTGCTTGCATGCGTGTTTCGTGGCCTCACGAGCGATCGCTCACCCCATAGATTTGTTTTCCTTAACAGGAATAGACGCGGAGTGAGACTCGAAGAAACCTTTTTGTTGTACTTTTGTGTTAAGGTTCCAAATGTAATTGACTAGATATTGTGGCTGTTGTATATTTTGGGAATTTATGTATCTTTTGGGAACCAATGTAAGAATTGGATGATTGATGTATTTTTGGAACTAGTGGTGTAAGTTTTAATGTTATTTATGGAGGCGACTTATCTTTCTTACTTTGTCTTGCCGTGATAGCTAGTATTATAATAAGCTTGAACGGGAGTTGTACCGAGTCTTGGCGAGAGTTGGACAGGCGTCCCGCGGATACCCTTTGGTTCGCCTTAGGGAGAAGTGGCGGCGTCACACTTGGTCGAGAAGTTTGGTGAACCATGAGATGATTGTAAGCTTGATCTATTAAGAGATCTCGCTTGGCCTACTCGAGTAGTAGTGCCTTTTATAGAAGTGCAGGCCCGGGACAAGGGGTTGAAATGGTGAACGGGAATTATGAAGAAAGTGGAGTTCTACGGATTTAATGCCGACCCGATTGACGGAGTGTCATCGCGGAGAGGTATTTGATCAAGCCTTGGCAAAGCAAGTGGAACCTAACTCCTGAGAGCTCATGTTTCCTCATTGAATGTGTTTAATTGAAAATTGTGAATTGCTTGAATGTTACAGGTTTATTTCTCGCTTAAATGCTATGTTTACTTGAACTATGTGTTTGCATGTTTTCTTGGCCTCACTGAGCGTTAGTTCATCCCATTAGATTTATTTTCCTTAGCAGGGGCCGAGATGGAAAGAGTTATGGAGAAGCCGACTTGAGGCACTTTTGATTAGGATTTTGAATGTATTTGATAAAATATCTTTTGGAAGTTGTATATTTTGGAAAAGTGGTTGTATTTTGAAACTTGTGATGTGAGATTGAATATTCATGTATGAAAATGACAACTTGTCTTTATTTCGACTTTCGTTATTAGTCATTATCCTTTAAATTTGAACTGAAATTGTACTGAGTCCTGGCGAGAGTTGGGCAGGCGTCCCGCCGATACTCTTTGGTTTGCCTTAGGGAGAAGTGGGGGCGTCACAGTTGGTATCAGACCACTAGGTTAGAGATCTATATGGGAGATATTAGAGACTTTACTCTGAAAATTAGGAATAAGATAACTTAGTTATACCTTAAGTGATATTCGAGCGGGTTAGTGACTTTAAATTTCTAACCTGGAAATTGTGGTTGTTTTGCAGGGATGGAGAATGGTAATGGAGGACATGCCGCTAATGGTAATGGTCATGCTAATGGCCACGTGGAGCCTCTTAGGCCTATTTGCTGTTGAGCCCTTGGTGGAGGAGTCGTGTGCGTTACTCGCCTTTTACTAGATTTCCTCCATGTCCCTGTGTGACGTCCCCACTTCTCCCAAGGGCGAACCCAAGGGTATCCACGAAACGCCTGCCCAACTCTCGCCAGGACTCGGTACGATTCCCGTTCAAGCTTAATACAATAATAACTATTAATACCATACGACGTAAGAAAAGAAGTCACTTCCATACATAAATATTCAATCTTACATTACAAGTTTCAAAATACATTCACTTTCCCAAAATAGACAACTTCCATAAGACGTCTAATCAAGTACATTCCCAAAATTCTAGTCAAAAGAGCCATCAAATAGGCTTCTCCAAAATTCCTTCCATTTTAGTTCCTGTTAAGAAAAATAAATCTAACGGGGTGAGCGGATGCTCGTGAGCCCAAGAAAAAAAAAATAAAACATGCACATGCGAACACATAGTTCAAGTAACAAGTAACAATAACATATGTACAAGAATTAAAGCCAGAAAGTTCAAGTAATTCACAATTTATAATATAACACACTTGTTAAGGATACGGGAGCTCTCAGGAGCTAATTTCCACTTGCTTCGCCAAGGCTCGATCCGATACCCCCTCGTGATGACACTCCGTCATCCGGGTAGGTATTAAGTCCGTAGAAACTTCACTTACTACTTCCTTCATCCACCATTCCACCCTCTCGGATCTGTAACCAAACACGCACGAAAAGGGCGATACTACACGAGTATGCCGAACAAGATCTCAAAAGATCAAGTTTTGTCTTTAAGAACACGCACGAAAAGGGCGATATTCCACGAGTATGCCGAACAAGATTTCAAAAGATCAAGTTTTGTTTTGTAATATTGTCATGGTTCATCAAACTTCTCGACCAAGCCTATGCCGGCTCGAGTCGAAAGATAGGCCAATGAGATTCGGGCATTCCCTACGAGTACACGTATAATAGTCAACGAGATTCACTCCGATCGACATACAAGTCATGTTCACGTATAATACACGTATAAGTCAAATAAAGGAGAACGAGTGCGATGAAGTACATACTCGCCTCATCAAGTTATGCTCACGTATACAAGTAAAATCAATCAAGTAAACACAATGAATCATGCACTTGACACTCATCGATTCAAAATAAGTAAGCAAACAAAGCTTTAAGTGTCCACACTTAGATTCCCTTCGAAATCTCCTTAAGTTCCTGAACAATTAACAAGTATTTCTCACTCACAATCACATATTAATCAAGAAAGAAGGTACACCCATTTAGACTAGTCAATACCTCAAACAAAGAACCTTAGCCACTCAAAATAAAGGTTCAAAAGTGAGGTTTTATTAATACAAGAAAAACTGATTTCCTCCATGAAATCGAGTTTAAAACGATCAATCATTATCAAAGGATAGAGAAAAGTTTTCAAAAACTCATTTCTCATCAAGTTGGAAAATTTCAGTTTTTGCACGTCAAATTTAGAAAAATCAGAACTTGCACTTAGTAGGTCCAAAATTGAAAAACTTTATACCATTAGAATCTTGGTTCAAAGTACTAAAAATTCCTGGAAGACACTTTTCAAAGATTCTAAACGGAAGACAATCATTTTTCAGCTCAAAGTAGCTGATCTTGTAAACAAGACAGTTATGATCATGTTTTTCGACAAATTTTGGAAATTCGGTAAAATTGACAAAAAGTGAACTAGCCTCTGAAATTCGTAACACAATAGGAATTCCAATCAAGGTTTCAAACACAATAAATGGAACTAGATTCAGAGTTTTGAGCATCAAGATATAGCAGCTAAAATTTGGCCAAAATTGAAGACTGTTTTGTGAATTTTCCAGATTTGAAAACAAAATTTGGGACTTCAGTTGGGTATCGAAATGGTATTAGAATAACACCAAATTTGGTACACACAATCTTCCATCTGAGAACTACTCCTCTATCAAATTTCACGTAAAAATTCATACGAGAAGGTAGTTTACAAAACTACCAAAGTTCAAGAAATTTCCAAGACAAATCTGTCTTCTTGCTTTCTTTTCCTTTTCAAACATTTTGCACCACAAAATCAGTCCCATTTTGGTTCATTTGTGAAACCAAGGTCCAAGAAACATTTCATAAGTAGTTCATAGTTGGTTGATGTGACGACCCCACCTTCCCCTAGAGCGTACCCCAGGGTTTAGCGGACCACGTGCCCAATTCTCGTCAGGACTCATTCACTCATAGCTCAAGAAAAATAACGTACATCCATAGAAAATAAATAAATAACACATCCACTTCAACTTAATATATACCTTGATGTTCAAATCCAGCTACAAGGTTTATACACGCCCAAAACGTTAAAGTATTACAACCCAAGTAAAATCAACCCTAGTCGGGTGTTAGCGCAAGTACAAAAGCAAAATAAAAAAAACTAGACTACGCTAGACTGTACAAGTCTCACGCCTCGCTCGTACCCCCTGTAAGGAAAACAAATGGAGTGGAATGAGCTAAAAGCCCAATGAGGTTCCAAATAGCAAGTCAACCATTATTTAAAAGTACAAGTATCAACGTATCAAAAGATAGCGAGCATAACAAGTTCATAAAAGTGAACAATAACACTTCAAGTAGCAAATCTCAAAATGAACGAGTGTAGAGTGCTTTTGTTTTTCAAAAGAAACAATAAGCCAATAAGCAATAATCATTTCCAAATATAAGGATACGGATGGCTCTCAGGAGCCAAGTTCCCATTGCTTCACCAGAGTTTGATCAAATATTAGTTGACACTCCGTCAACTTTCAAGTAAGTAACCAATCCAGTAGAGCACCACTTAAACTACTCTCCGTCCACCATCCAAACCCCCTACTGGGCCCAAAATCCTCAATAAGCACTGGTGGTAATACTCGAGTATACCGATTAGTCGAGGAGATAACACTCCACTTGACATCACTAACTACCCATGGTTCGTTATCTGATCGACTAAGCTCTTGCCGGCTCGACTCGATTAACTAGCCAGTGGGGTTTGGGTTCCCAAGAATTTGATGAGATAGCATCTCCAATCGACTGAATGAAGATAAAAGTACGGAGACGGGAATGAGAGGTACCTCCCACTCGGATTGAGTGTGGTACATACTGCCGCTCAGTACTTACAAGTCACACACAAATATATCAAGTCAATTGCAATAATAACGAGTACACATCACATTAGGGCAAGTACGATAAAGTACACCCTTGCCCGATCATACCAATCACATATCATTCAATCACATTGGTCAAGTATGGAAAACAAGTGTCCAGTTCAATCAGGTATTTGGAAGCACTCACCAAAGGTCTAGTGCCTCTCAAAAGTCACGTTCAGGGCCAACTCCTTGGTTGGAGTCCAAATCTGCGATAAAATATCATTTACGAATGTAAAACTCTCTAGAGTTCGAAACATAGGAGTTTCGCTTCAAGAAAATCAAGTAAATGCAACTCGTTTAAATAGTATTCAAGATACTCATCAAATCTCGAAAAATTTATGCTCGCTCGTTTAGTTTCGGTAAGGAAGCGGTTAAAACTTTAGAACTCCCATTGGAGTCGAAAGAACGAGGAAAACGTATTTCTAGTAGTCGTTAGTTCATTTCCCAAGGGTAAAAGTTCGGCCAAGTTCTAACTTATATACCTCAATAAAAGAAGATGCGATAGCCTAGATGTTTCAAGTGGCATTCACTCTCAAGCCTTACTCGAGTCGCAAGTATATCTACCTAGCTCTCGAGCGTAAATTTGGGCAGCACGCCCCTTGTATTTACCTATTTTCCAGCCATTTATGGCTTCATTCTTTTCCTCAATCAGTCCCAAAGTAACACACAAAATAATCTCATTTCAATAGCCGTTCAATAGGCTCAAAGTCATACAAGTACAACTCAAGCTAGGAAAATGTCCGGAAATGAAGTTTAAGGCATAAAACAAAAGACAGATTTGCCGTCGCTTAGCGTAACGGGCACAACCGCAGATACACTTATCAGATTGGGGTACAAAGGCCTACAACTTTGATGAAGACCACTCAGTCCAGTTTGTAGTGTATCTAAGTCAAAAATGTCAAATTACAAAACCAGAATCTCACATTCGGGCTAGTTAACCGCACTATGCGTAAATGACAATAACTCAGGCTACCGAAATCTGATTAAGGCATTTTTAGGGGCGTTGGAAATCTAAGACATAGCACTACAAATTCTATGTTTTAGCCAAAGGCTAGTTTAGTACGGATCAGGGTGAACAAACGTGGTCAGATTGGTGAAATGTCGAAACTGGCCACAGAGCTCTACCTATGGCAGTCAGGGGTATTTTTGTCTTTTCACATTCTATAGTGTTCGGATTGAGCTGAAATTTTACATGAAGATATAAAACATCATTCTCTACAACTTTCATGTTTTGTGATAAGCCTAATTCAACCTCTATCATGGTCAAATAGAACCAGGAAGAACAGGGTATCTTCAAAACCGAAAACTGGAATTCATGCAGTCCAATGCTAATTTTCTTATTTCTGGCTTGATTCACTACCTCAACTTCCTATACAAACCCACAAAAGTGATATATAAACCATCATTAACCCTTATTAGCATCTTACAACATCACAATCACCATTTCTACTCAATTGCTATAAGTTTTTACAAGAGTTCAAGGCTGCTTTACCTTCCAACGGTTGGTTCACAAGGTTGCACTTCAAGAACCAAGTTCCTTAACTTTCTTTTGCTCTAACTCCCAAACTTGTTGGATGAGTTGCCCACAACCAGAATTTTTCTTGTTCTTCCTCTTATGTTCTCTCGATTTTTTCTTCCTTCTTTTCTCCCAATAGCTGGCCGAATGTTCCTTGTTTTTGTTTGGCTTTGGTCTTGCTAAGTTAACTTAATACTAAGTCACTTGGTCAAAGTCCACTACCTTTTTTATTAGCCAATCAAAATTGAGCTTAGGAATCTCATGGAACCTTTAGGAAGTCTTGCAACTTGTGATTAACCAAAAGTCACACTATGGCCCAATTAAATTCACAATCCTACCAATTTACTCCACAATTTACATACTTGATATATTTCAAAAACCTAATTACACCTCAATTACTCCACTAATCACCCAATCACTATAATTACCTATAATAAAATATGCATTATCATACATAAACTCAATTACATAATAACCTTTTAGTCACAAGTAAAACTAGGCTTTTGATTGAAATTTAAAGTGTCCAATAAAAAAAATAATGTTTTTAAACAAAACAAAAGAAATAAATCAAAATTTTTAAAAGAACGAGGAAAAAACATTGTCCTAAAATTCGGGGTATTACAGTTGACATCAAAATTTTCAAAGCAAAGTATCTCACAAACAACCAAATCAGTTGGCCAGCAAAAAGTTGGGTTTTCCAGCTCTACTGCAGTTTACAAATTGCACCATATCTCACTCAATACAACTTGGAATTGAGAATGGTCTGTGGCGTTGAAAACTAGATTCAAAAGGATACATTTTATCAGAACAAGTCTTTTTGAAAATCAGTTCATAGGTAGTTTTAATTCAGGTGACAAGTTGCAGCTTCCCATTGCTATACGAACAGAACAGCAGAACAGAACAGACAACTTTGGTGAACCACTACGGATCACTCAGTTCGAACTAGATGGTGAATTTTATACCGTTGGAAAGCTACAACTGTCTAGTTTCAAATGCTGCAAATGGCACTCGATTTCAACTTTTGTACATAGACATATGTTCAATTAAAGAGACATTGTTCATCAGCCCAGAACACGTTTTCCAGGTTTCTATAAATTTCAAAAATTCAACTTTTGCTCAACCAATTCAAATGATTTTTGGTAGAAACTTTCTACACATAATATATAACATATATATATCAGTTTCACAATCATTTGATCCCCCAAAATTTGAAATACTGGTACGGTAAAAATAGGACAGATTTGTCTAGCATTCCTGCGAAATTTTTCCTTCGATTCCTCTCTTCCTTTCAAATCTTAACACTCATCTACACACTAACACACATATTATCATCATATCAGCCCATACAACCAAGGTGGGAATTCATAGAGCCCCCTTCAACCAATCCAATCCAAGTAACAACAACAATAATGAAGCTACAAGCTTCAAAACCAAAAATAAACCCACTAAAGCCAAGAATAAAAGATTGGATGGTGTTGGATGATTACCTCCTAACCTTGAGAGAAACCAGATTTTTTTGCACCACTAAAGCTCCAAGAAACCCCAAGGATGATGTCTTTCTTCTAGCTTAAGTGAATCTCCAAGTAATTTATGAATTGGATGCAAAGTTTGAGATGAAATGGAGGAATATTTGAAGTAAAAATGGAGTGAGCTTCTTCCCTTCTTTTTTTCTTGCTGTTCAGTCGGCACTAATGGAGTGAGGAGAAGGGTTTTGATGTTATGTGAAGCTTCCTTGAGAAGCTTAAGGTTTTGGGCAAAATTCTAACAAAGTCAACTCGTAATAGTGCTTCGCGCGTGCGTTTCGTATCCAATTTCTCTCGGGTTTGTTTCAATTGTGCACTAAACCTCTATTGTAACTCCTTTAATACTATAATTATTCACTCTTAGTAGTCTAGTATTAGTTTTTTAAATCTCCACTTAGCCGTTCCGGCTCGATTTACCCGAACTTCCAATTCGCGCGCGTTAAAGCGAAATTGAAAAGAAATTCTTATAACCATAATATAATTAACTAATACTAAGGTAAATAATTATAAAAATAACTATTTTTAAAAATAAAACATGAGTCCTCAAATCTCCAAGATCATTGCACTCTTAGATCGAATATTGTCTCGAAAACGTGTATTCGCTATTTCTTACTAAACGAGCCTCCGAAAAATAAATTTTGCTAACGAAACGTTTTAAAAACGTAAGTGAGACATGTTTGGTGTAAATGGGTTTAAAGTGGTTGAAATAAATTATTTGAAGAAAACGGGTGAATAAATATTTAAATAAACCAGTAATATACGATAAAAATAAGAAATTTTTTTTTCGAGTCCTCAAATTCTCCCCTCCTTAAAAAGAATTTTGTCCTCGAAATTCATACTTAGGATAATATCATACCCCTTAATAGTCATGCTTATCAGATCAATCAATAACTTACACTCTCCAACCCATATCTCACAATTTCTATTCACCCAATTAGCAGTCAAACTTTGATTCTATCTCATGAATCTAGGGTTTTGCAAAAGAGTATGTCATACTAGGGTCACTTAGAACCTTAGATAAACAATGAAAAGCAAGAATTATACCTTCAATGACCTTAGCGGGATTGAAAACCTGTTGATAGCCTAATGTATAAATCCTAGCCGGCGCTTTAGGTCGACTGCCTCCAGCACTAGATTGTTTAGATACTGACTTGTCTGGCCGTTGGGCACTACCTCCTTCCTTCGGTATACTCGGATAGTTTGCGATCTGATGTTCAGTGCTGCCACAATACAAACACTTTCCCGATTTCTTCCAGCACTCATTCTCTGTATGGTTAGGCTTATGACAATAACCACAAATAACTTGAGGAGCTACAGCCTGACCACTTGGAGGTGCCTCCTCTTGATTGAGTCCTTTTTGGTGTACTAGATGTCTCTACTCCTCCCATTCCTTTTTCCTTTTTAGAAGATGGGGCACCCTTATCTACTTGTTCAGGAGGATGAATAGGGATGCCCCTTTTCTTGGCATGAAAATCCTTAACTTGCAGCCTTGCACTTTCGACTCTCTGCGCCTTCTCTAGGGTTTCGGTGAAAGTAGAGATTTGGGCTACTGCTAACCCCTCTTGAATCTCCAAGTTAAGTCCCTGTACAAATCGCCTTATCCTTCTCCTTTCAGTGGCTACCAATTCTGGGGCATATCTAGAAAGTTTAGTGAATTTTCCCTTATACTTAGCCATGCTAGACGTGTGAGAACCCGTAAATTGCATTTTCTAGGTTTTCGCATTTTTCATGACTTGTTTTCTGCACTTTCTGTATCCGGAACATTTTCTAGATAATTTTTATGAGTAAATATAGTTTTTAGATGATTTTTCTAGTATCGAATAGATTTTGAGAAATTAAGAGCGTATACCGGACGTGGGACCCACTAGTGTGAGAAGTTCGGAAAAATTCGGCCAATTAGGTTAAGTTTCGGATACTGGTTGAAATTTATCGGGTGTTAAGAGATAAGTAGAGGTTGAGATGTGATTGATGTGAGAGGGACTTAAAGGATAGAGATGTTTTAAAGGAAGTGACAAGTGTCACCTTAAGAGTGGTTGTAACTTATGACAACTATTCACCTTTTTGACTTATTTGACCAATTGATTAAATATCTCAAAAATTACCACAAAAATCACCATTTCTTACCTCCATTGTGGCCGGCCACCTTGAGCAAGGAAGAAAGAAAAACTCTTCAAAGTTTGGCATCCATCTAGTGCAAATCATCCAAAGCAATCACTTAGACTTGTTTCTACTCCATAAAATCTCTTCTTTAGGTGTTAGTAAGTGGTTTGGTGAAGTGTTTTGGGAAGCTAAGGTGACAAACAACTCTTCCTCTCTTGTTTACTAGGTGAGTGGTGATTGAACTTTCTCCTTCACTTAATGAAGCTTAATTAGTGCCTAGTGGTAGTTAAAGTGATGAATTTTGTGGTTTACTTCTTGGTTTTGGATGAATTGATGAAGTTTCAATTTATTGATGAATTTTCTGGTTTAATATGAATGTGATGTTGTGGCTATCCTTGATGATGGGAACTGATGTTTAATGACTCTAGGAGGTGGAAAAAGTGGAAGATTGCAATTAATTTCTGTTTTGGAAGAAATCTGGAAAATTAGGGTTCTTGGTTCTTCATTCTGTCCGAAATTTTTGGTCCTAGATAGAGGCGAATTGGCCTTACCTCAAAACATGAAAGTTGTAGGGAATGACATTTTAGAGGTGCCTACAAAATTTCAGGTCAATCGGAGTAGTGTAGAGTGAGAAAAGTCGAAATTACTATTGCTGTTCTGGTTTACCCGAAATTGGGATTTGCGACTGTAATTGGTTGTTTTGGCTGGAATTGCTTCCGAATTGGTTGTTGAGGCCTTCTGATGAAATTTATCCCTGTTTCTTAGCTTTCAACTGGTTTTGGAATTTCTGGATTTGGACTTGTAGAGCCTGAGTTATGATGTTTCCGCTAGAATGCGTTTTGGTGAATCTGTTTTACGTTGTTGATGAAGTATCTTGCATTTTTGACCTGTTTGCACTCAAAACTGGGTTGAGTGACCTTCTGTGATGTTGTAGCCCTGTCTTTTAGCTTCGAAATGGTGGGTCTTTCACCCTCATCCGATAATCGTAGTGCATTTGGTGCTATTACCGCAAAGTAAAGTCAAAACCTATTTTTTTCAGGGCCAAAGTTAATTGCATGTCCGAAATTTCTGGTTTTCTTTAATGTTTGTATATGTTTATGGAACCCTATTGGGGTCATACTTGGCATTGGTTTATGACTCGTTATCGAGTCTCCTTGTACTTGTTTGCATGTTTTAGGGCTTGCTTTCATTCCGGTCATTTCCTAGCTAACTTTTGTACTTGTACTACTTTGAGCCTCGTGAACGGCTTTTGGGAAATGAGATGACTTTTGTGTGAGATGTTGGGACTGATTTGAGGAAATAATGAAGCCTTAATGGCTGGAAAAGTAAGAAATTTAGGGGAAGTGCTGCCCGATTTTCTAGGCCGTTTGGTTCTTTTAAGTTGGATTTGCCTTTTGGTAGAAATGAAAGGGCTTTTGGGTTGTTGAACCTAGGTCTTCATGTTATCTTTTTATTCCCAAAAATCATGTTTTGTACCCTTGCATTTGTAATTATTTGGCGAGGCATACGACTAGTAGTTCGAGCCTCATGTGCATTTTGTTTACTCGATTATGGATGTGAAACCTTCAATTGGTTTATTTTGATTATTTTAGGGTTTCTTGGCGATTAAGGCCAATCTGAAGTAAAAACTTTTGAAGTTGAATCGGTGAGTGTATCACTCCCCTCCATTGCTGTTTAACTTGATTTCTGCTCTGCAATCTGTTTATTTGTTCGAGACGAGGGTGTACTTTATCACACTCGTTCTCTTGTCTGTTCATATGTCAATTTACTATGCAAAATTTGAATCTGTTATCTGTGTCTATATCTGTTCGGATTTCTATGACCTATGAGCTCAATCCTGTGGCTAAGTTATTCGAGTCGGGGCCGGCAAGGGCCTGGACGATTAGATAACGAACCACGGTAGTCTGTTCGGGGATTTTGGGTATTGAGACCCTTGATTCCGGGTATACTCGAGTATTACCATTTATGTTCGAATACGGTGAGCGGGCCCGGTAAAGGGGTGTTTGGTGGACGGAATTCGGTGCGAAGTGAGGTCTACGGACGCGTTGGTTCTATATACGTTGACGGAGAGTCAACCGGCTTGGATCAAGTATTGCGCTGGAAATTTGGCTCCTGAGAGCCACCTGTATCCTTCTGATTTGAATCATTAGTTACTTTACTTTACATCTGGCATGTGTATCTGATTTGTTAAATATGAAATGCCATGATTTTCTGCTATATGTTTGGTACCTCATTGAGCGCAAGCTCACCCCTTTCTGTTCCTTTTTGTTTTCCTTACAGGAAAATAAATACTTTTGGACTGGATTTGACAAATGGTTGCCGAATTGAGCTAGTTAGATATATCTTTTGTATAGCTCATTGATTTAAACCCTAAATATACTTTTGGGTCCGTTTCTCTTTTGGATTTGGCAAACCGTACATGTATCCACTTTTGAATCACTTTGGTATGCCCTTTGGGTTGTATATGCTAACTTTTGAGATGTAAATATTTGCTTGACGTTTGGTTGGGTTTTGCCATGTCGGTTCCTATTCATGGCCGACTCCGATTTCGTTTTGTTTTATTCTGGGATTTTGACTTGTCTATGCGCGTTGTACGGTCCGGAACGTATTCGGTCGCTCTAATCTGAACTGTTAGTCCTGGCGAGAGCTGGGCAGGCGGTCCACCGAACCCTTTGGTTCGCCTTAGGGTGAGGTGGGGCTGTCACAAGACGCCCCCTGCTTCACTTTTATGAATTCATCCTCCCGTTTCTCTTGAACCAAGAGCGAGAGAAACTTCTCATTAAACTCTCTTAAAAGGTTTTCCCAGGTCCAAGGGGTTTGTGCCCTTTCCTATTTTTCCCTTAAAAGTCACTCGTCTTTCCTCCGCATAATCTAGGGCGGCGAAAATATTGGTCATTCTTTCTAGCCAATTCTCCGCTAACTCGGGGTCAGGTCCTCCAATAAATTTAGGCGGATTAAATTTCAAAAATCGCTCCAAGGCTCTATCTTCCCCTCTATCCTGGACCCCGGGTTGGTTAAGTGGCCCTGGACCTTGTCTCTCAACTAACCGTTCAAGGATATCAGTCATCCTATTAATGGCAGTAGCCACTTGGTTACCCTCTACATTTTCTTATCCTTGGGTTGGTCCAGTTGTTGATCCTTGTTCATCCCCTTGAGGTTGGTTTTGCCTAGTCCCTCGCCCATGACCTCTACCACTCCATCGACCGTCCATGATTCTAGTTATGCCTAGTGCAAGAAATAATATAATTACGCGAGAAAATATTTGATACACAAGCCAACTTGAAAACATTGGAAATAACAATAATTAACATGCATTTACACTTTAAAGTTCATACAATTAGCAAGTTATGGGGCACTTACAAAAATATAGCACACAGGTGCCAAAGAAATGCAATTAGCGAGGCACGACAAAAGTAGAATTCAGGTGCCTCAAAAGTAGGTCACACAATCAAGTAAAATACAATGGCCTCAGAACTAGCATCACCCCAACTAATCTCAGCTATACCAGTCAAAAGAGTTATCACTCCCAGTCTAATTCTCAGTGGGACTATCAGGCGGAACCTCCTCCTCAGGGTCCTCCTCAGTGCCCTCCTGAATTGGACTCCGCACAGTATCCATCACCTCATCAATCGACATAGAGGTATCGTTAGAATCCCAGAATCCCGATTCCGGACCTCCTCGACTATCCTAGTGAGTCGAGCTCTAACCCTCCGAACCTCATCACGTGTGGCCTCAGCTCTAGCTCTCTCGTCTACCATCGTCCCCTTGAGCTCAACAATCCTAGCACCCTGAGCATGCTCAGCTCCTCAATCTCCTGAAGTAAAGATCTGTTGGTATTCACCAACTGGCGATGCTCATAATCAAGAGCAAATACGAGGTCATTCGGATAAGCGTATGTCGCCCTACAGATACATCAAGGAAACCCAGTAGAAGGCGAGTAACGTACACGAGCTCCTCCACCCTGTGCTCTATAGTAAATAGACCTAAGAGACTCTATATGGCCATTGGCATGACGCGACCATTAGCGGCATGTCCATTTCTATTATCCATCCCTGCAAAACAACCACAATTCCCAGGTTAGAAACTTAAAGTTACTAACTCGCTTAAACATGACTTAAGGTGTAACTAAATTATCTAATCCCGATTCTCAAGTGTAAAGCCTCTAAGATATCTCCCTAAATAAATCTCTAACCTAGGTTCTTTGCAACCAAATGCCATTTAAAAAACTCTCAAGTACTAATTCTCTTTAACCACCGGAATACAATAGGTTAATAGTCAAGTGAATCCCACGGTCCGGTATCCTAAACTTTTAGCTTAAGATACACTACAAAGATCTGAAACCTAGGCTTTAATACCAACTGTGACACCCCCACTTCTCCCAAAGGTGAACAAGGGTATCCGCGGAACGCCTGCCTAACTCTCGCCAGGACTCGGTACGATTCCCGTTCAAGCTTAATACAATAATAACTATTAATACCATACGACGTAAGAAAAGAAGTCACTTCCATACATAGATATTCAATCTTACATTACAAGTTTCAAAATACATCTACTTTTCCAAAATAGACAACTTCCATAAGATGTCTAATCAAGTACATTCCCAAAATTCTAGTCAAAAGAACCATCAAGTAGGTTTCTCCAAAATTCTTTCCATTTCAGCTCCTGTTAAGGAAAACAAATCTAACGGGGTGAGCAGATGCTCGTGAGGCCAAGAAAAAAAAAACAAAACATGCACATGCGAACACATAGTTCAAGTAACAAGTAACAATAACATATGTACAAGAATTAAAGCCAGAAAGTTCAAGTAATTTACAATTTATAATATAACACACCTGTTAAGGATACGGAAGCTCTCAGGAGCTAATTACCACTTGCTTCGCCAAGGTTGGATCCGATACCTCGTCGTGATTACACTTCGTCATCCGGGTAGGTATTAAATTCATAGAAACTTCACTTACTACTTCCTTCATCCACCATTCCACCCTCTCGGATCCGTAATCAAACATGCACGAAAAGGGCGATACTATACGAGTATGCCGAACAAGATCTCAAAAGATCAAGTTTTATCTTTAAGAACACGCACGAAAAGGGCGATACTCCACGAGTATGCCGAACAAGATCTCAACAGATCAAGTTTTGTTTTGTAATATTCTCATGGTTCATCAAACTTCTCGACCAAGCCTATGTCGGCTCGAGTCGCAAGATGGGCCAATGAGATATGGGCGTCCCCCACGAGTACACGTATAATAGTCGACGAGATTCATTCCGATCGACATACAAGTCATATTCACGTATAATATGCGTATAAGTCAAATAAAGGAGAACGAGTACGATAAAGTACATACTCACCTCATCAAGTTATGCTCACGTATACAAGTAAGATCAATCAAGTAAACACAACGAATCATGCACTTGACACTCATCGATTCAAAATAAGTGAGCAAATAAAGTTTTAAGTGTCTGCACCGAGATTCCCTTCGAAATCTCCTTGAGCGCCTGAACAATTAACAAGTATTTCTCACTCACAATCACATATTAATCAAGAAAGAAGGTACACTCATTTAGACTAGTCAATACCTCAAACAAAGAACCTTAGCCACTCAGAATAAAGCTTCAAAAGTGAGGTTTTATTAATACAAGAAAAACTGATTTCCTCCATGAAATCGAGTTTAAAATGATCAATCATTATCAAAGGATAGAGAAAAGTTTCCAAAAACTCATTTCTCATCAAGTTGGAAAATTTCAGTTTTTGCACGTCAAATTTAGAAAAATCAGAACTTGTACTTAGTAGGTCCAAAATTGGAAAACTTTATACCGTTGGAATTTTGGTTCAAAGTACTAAAAATTTCTAGAAGACACTTTTCCAAGATTCTAAACGGAAGACAATCATTTTTCAGCTCAAAGTAGCTGATCTTGTAAACAAGACAGTTTCAATCATGTTTTTCGGCAAACTTTGAAAATTCGGCAAAATTCACAAAAGTGAACTAGCCTCTGAAATTCGTAACACAATAAGAATTCTAATAAAGGTTTCAAACACAACAAACGGAACTAGATTCGGAGTTTTGGGCATCAAGATATAGCAGCTCAAAGTTGGCCATAATTGAAAACTGTTCTGTGAATTTTTCAGATTTGAAAACAAACTTTGGGACTTCAGTTGGGTATTGAAATGGTCTTATAATAGCACCAAATTTGGTACACACAATCTTCCACATGAGGACTACTCCTCTATCAAATTTCATGTAAAAATTTGTACGGGAAGGTAGTTTACAAAACTACCAAAGTTCAAGAAATTTCCAAGACAAATCTGTCTTCTTGCTTTCTTTTCCTTTTCAAACATTTTGCACCACGAAATCAGTCCCATTTTGGTTCATTTGTGAAACCAAGGTCCAAGAAACATTTCATAAGTAGTTCATAGTTGGTTGACATCAAAATTTTCAAAGCAAAGCATCTCACAAACAACCAAATCAGTTGGCTAGCAAAAAGTAGGGTTTTCCAGCTCTGCTGCAGTTTACAAATTGCACCATATGTCACTCAATACAACTTGGAATTGAGAATGTTTGGTGGCGTTGAAAAGTAGATTCAAAAGGCTACATTTTATCAGAAGAGATCATTCTGAAAATCAGTTCATAGGTAGTTCGAATTCAAGTGGCAAATTGCAGCTTCCCACTGCTATACGAACGGAACAGCAGAATAGAACAGACAACTTTGGTGAACCACTATAGATCACTCAGTTCGAATTAGATGGTGAATTTTATACCGTTGGAAAGCTACAACTATCTAGTTTCAAATGCCGTAAACACCACTCAAATTTGACTTTTGTACATAGAGAAATGTTCAACTAAAGAGACACTGTTCATCAGCCCAGAACACGTTTTCCAGATTTCTATAAATTTTGAAAATTCAACTTTTCCTCAACCAATTCAAATGATTTTTGGTAAAAACTTTCTACACATAATATCTATCAGTTTCACAATCATTTGAGCCCCCAAAATTTGAAATACAGGTACGGCAAAAACAAGACAGATTTGTCTAGCATTTCTGCGAAATTTTTCCTTCGATTCCTCTCTTCCTTTCAAATCTTAACACTCATCTACACACTAACACACATATTATCATCATATCAGCCCATATGACCAAGGTGGAAATTCATAGAGCCCCCTTCAACCAATCCAATGCAAGTAACAACAACAATAATGAAGTTACAAGCTTCAAAACCAAGAATAAACCCACTAAAGCCAAGAATAAAGATTGGATGGTGTTGGATCATTACCTCCTAACGTTGAGAGAAACCAGAAATTTTTGCACCATTAAAGCTCCAAGAAACTGCAAGGATGATGCCTTTCTTCTAGCTTAAGTGAATCTCCAAATAATTTATGAATTGGATGCAAAGTTTGAGATGAAATGGAGAAAGATTTGAAGTAAAAATGGAGTGAGCTTCTTCCTTTCTTTTTTTCTTGCTGTTTGGCCAGTACTAATGGAGTGAGGAGAAGGGTTTTGATGTTATGTGAAGCTTTCTCGAGAAACTTAAGGTTTTGGGCAAAATTCTAACAAAGTCAACTCGTAATAGTACTCGTGCGCACGCGTTTCGTATCCAATTTCTCTCGGATTTGTTTCAATTGTGCACTAAACCTCTATTGTAACTCCTTTAATACTATAATTATTCACTCCTAGTAGTCTAGTATTAGTTTCATAAATCTCCACTTAGCCGTTCCGGCTCGATTGACATGAACTTCCAATTCGCGCGCGTTAAAGCGAAATTGAAAAGAAATTCTTATAATCATAATATAATTAACTAATACTAGAGTAAATAATTATAAAAATAACTATTTTTAAAAATAAAACATGAGTTCTCAAATCTCCAAGATCATTGCACTCTCAAATCGAATATTGTCTCGAAAACGTGTATTCGCTATTTCTTACTAAACGAGCCTCCGAAAAATAAATTTTGCTAACGAAACGCTTTAAAAACGTAAGTGAGACATTTTTTTTGAGTAAATGGGTTTAAAATGATTGAAATAAATTATTTGAAGAAAACGGGTGAATAAATATTTAAATAAGTCAGTAATATACGATAAAAATAAGAATTTTTTTTTCGAGTCATCACACCCTGTAGGGTGACTTATGCGTACCCTAATGACCTAGTACTCTCTCTTGACGACGAGCGTCGTCAGTTGGTGAATACTAACTGATCTTTATTTCAGGAGGTTAAGGAGCTGAGCATTATGGTAAGTGCTCAGAGTGCTAGGATTGCAGGGTTAGAGGGGACTGTGGTAGACGAGATGGCTAGGACTGAGGCTACTCGTGATGAGGTTTGGAGGGTTAGAGTTCGTCTGACTAGGATAGGCGAGGAGGTCCGAGATCGGCTTCTGAGATCTTGGCAGACGCTACTATGTTGATTGATGAGGTCATGGAGGTTGTTCAGAGTCCGGTTCAGGAGGGCATTGAGGAGGAGCCTTTCGAGGAGGATCCGGAGGAGGACCCTGAGGAGGAGGTTCCACCTGATAGTCCTACTGAGGATTAGATTAGAGTGATAGATCTTTTGACTTTTGTAACTAGAAATAGTTGGGGTGATGCTAGTGCAAAGGCCATTGTATTTTGCTTGACTGTGTGGCCTACTTTTGAGGCACTTGGCTCTACTTTGGTCGTACATGACTAAAAGTATTTTTGTGGCACCTGTGTACTATATTTTGTAAATACCCCATGACTTGCTAATTGTATGAACCTTAAAGTGTTAATATATGTTAATTATTGTTATTTCTAATGTTTTCATGTTGGCTCATATATTAAGTATTTTCTTGCGTAATTATTTTATTTCTTACACTAGACATAACTAGGATTATGGATGGACGAAAGAGTGGTCGAGGTCATGGGCGAGGGACTAGGCAAACCCAACCTCAAGGGGATGATCAGGGATCGGCAACTGGACCAACCCAGGGACAAGAGAATGTAGAGGTTAACCAAGTGGCTACTGTCATTAATAGGATGACTGATATCCTTGAATGATTAGCTGAGAGACAGGGTCCAGGGCCAATTAATCAATCCGGGGCCCAGGATAGAGGTGATGATAGGGCTTTGGAGAGGTTTTTGAAGTTTGCTCCGCCTATGTTCACTGGAAAACCTGATCCTGAGCTAGCGAAAAATTGGCTAGAGCGGATGACTAATATTTTCGTCGCTTTAAATTATACTGAAGAAAGAAGGGTGAACTTTGCTACCTTACAGTTTGAGAGCGTTGCACGTACTTGGTGGGACGTGATGAGGGGAAAGTGGGAGAGAGGCTAAACCCCTTGGACTTGGAAAAATTTCACAAGGGAGTTTAATGAGAAGTTTCTTCCGCCTCTGATCCAAGAGAAACAGGAGGACGAATTTATAAAGTTAAGACAAGGAACTTTTAGTGTAGCCGAGTATGAAGGGAAGTTCACTAACCTTTCTAAGTATGCTCCAGAATTGGTGACTAATAAGCGGAAAAGGATAAGGCGCTTCATGCAAGGACTCAATGTGGAGATCCAGGAAGGGTTGGCAGCAGCCCAAATCTCTACGTTTACCGAAACTCTGGAGAAAGCGCAGAGAGTTGAGAGGGCAAGGTTGTAAGTTAGGGACTTCCACACTAAGAAAAGGAACATTTATAGTTATACTTCTGGTCAGGCAAGTAAAAGTGTCCCACCTTCCAAGATGGGAAGAGGAATAGAAGGAGTAAGGACCGCAGGAGCTTCTAGAGGGGCTTTATCCAGAGGAGGTTGTAGTGGGCAAGGTGTGACAGCCCCACCATCCCCTAAGGCGAACCAAAGGGGTTAGCGGACTGCCTGCCCAGCTCTCACCAGGACTAACGGTGCAGTTTAGAGCGATCTATGGCGTTCCGGAACTTATAACGCGCGTAAACAAGGCAAAAGAGCAAAATAACCCAAAATAAAAAAAAATGAAATTCGGAGTCGGCCATAAATAGTAACCGACCCGTCAGAACGCAACCAAATATCAAACAAACATTCACATCTTGAACTTTAGCAATTACAATCCAAAGTGACATATAAAAGTTTCCAAAAGTTAATATATACACGGTTTGACAAATGGAAAGTGAAAACGGCCCTAAAGATACATTTAGGGTTTCACTTCAAATACAATACAAAAGAGATATACATCTAGTTCATTCGGGAACCATCTATCAAGATTCAATCCAAAAAGAGTCATATTCCTCTAAGGAAAACAAAAGGAACGGTGTGAGCTAATTGCCCAGTGAGATACTATCACTTACGCAACCAAGTGCATATAAGCATCAAACTTTCATTCAATATAGTAAAATAAGCAAAGGTACACGTCAAATATGGTGATAAAAGGATACGGATGGCTCTCAAGAGCCCTTTCCTCGTTTGCATTTCTTGATCGGACGTCATTGACTCTCCGTCAATGTTCAAAAGTAACCAACCGTAGACTCCACTTTACTCCCACTCCTTCCACCTAACATCACCCTACTGGGCCCGAAATCCAAACACTTGCACTTTGGTATTACTCAAGTATACCGGAATCGAGAGTCTCGCATACTACAAGATTCCATATAACTTTACCCAAGGTTCATTAATTGGCACGACCAAGCCCTCGCTGGCTCGATTCAATCAACTACCAATGGGGTTGAGGTCAATGATAACATTTGTAGTCGTTGGATACTCGTCCAATCAACACCAAGTCAAGTACTTTCATTTCATGTAACATTTCATGTAACATTCCAATAACATGACAACAATGATATAAGGCATATAAGTGAGAGTGATAAAGTACACTTTCACTTCAATCAAGTCACATTCAATTCACTTCAAACAATTTACATTCAAAGCCATATAGTAACACACAAGTGAGTAGTACACTCACCAGGGTCAGTGCAGATACCTCCCAAAAGAGAGCTTTAATCACCAAGAAATCCTAAAATAATCCAAGGAAAACAATTGAAGGTTCCACTTTCAAAATCGAGTATACAGAATGCACATGTGAGGCTCGACTACCAGTCGTATACCTCGCCAAATAATTACTAAAGCAAGGGTGCAAAACATGATTTTTGGTAACAAAAAGGTAACATGAAGACCTAGGCTCAAACAACCCAAAAGCCCTTCGTTCAAATCACAAGTAAATCCAACTTGCCTTCAAGAAAAATTTCGGCAGCATATCCCTTGTTTTTACCTATTTTCCAGCCATCATGGCTTCATTATATCCTCAAATCAGTCCCAACATCTAGTACAAAATAATCTCATTCCCAATAGCCGTTCACTAGGCTTAATGGCATACAAGGACAAAATTTAGCTAGGAAATGTCCGGATATGAAAGTCAAGCCCTAAACTATTCAAATAAACACATTAATGCTCGATTACAAGTCATAAACCAATTCTACCTACTGCCAAAACAGGGTTCCCTAAGCATATACAAACATTAGAGGAAACCAGAAAATGCGGAAATCAAATTAGCTTTGGCCCTGAAAAAAATAGTTTTTGTCCTCATTTTGCGGTAATGGCACCAATTTCACTACGATTATCGGATGAGGGTACAAGACCCACCATTTCGAAACTAAAAGACAGGGTTACAACATCACAGAAGGTCACTCAACCCAGTTTTGAGTGCAAACAGGTCAAAAATGCAAGATACTACATCAAAAATGTAAAACAGATTCACCAAAATGTATTCTAGCGGAAACATCATAACTCAGGCTCTCCAAGTCCAAATCCAGAAATTCCAAAAACAGCTAAAAACTAAGAAACAGGGCTAAATTTCATCAGAAGGCCTCAACAACCAATTCGGAAGCAATTGCCACCAAAAAAACCAATTACAGGCGCAGTTCTTAGATTCGGGTAAAACCAGAACAGCAATAGTAATTTCGACTTTTCTCATTCTACACTACTACGATTGACCTGAAATTTTGTAGGTACCTTTAAAATGTCATTACCTACAACTTTCAAGTTTTAATCCAAGGCCAATTCGGCCTCTAACTAGGAGCTAAAAATTCGGGCAGAATGCTCCCTCAAGAACCCTAATTTTCTGAAATTTCTTCCAAACCAGAAATTGGTTGCAATTAATCACTTTTTCCACCTCCTAGAGTCATTATATACCATTTCTAATCATCATAGATAGCCACACAATCATGCTTATATTAAAACAGAAAAATCCCCAAAAATAATAAAACTTCATCATTTCAACCACAAATCAAGAAATAATCCATAAACTTGCATCTCATACTTCCACTAAGCGTGATTTAAGCATCAATTAAAGGAGGAGGGTGGTTCTTCACAACTTACCATAGAAACAAGAGAGAGAGAGCAATTGGTCACCTTAACTTTCCAAATAACTTCACACAACAACTCACAAACACTACTTGAAGATGTTTTATGGAACAAAGACAAGTTTAAATGGTTGGTTTAGTGATTTGGAGCAAGATGGAATGAAGAAATTGAAGAGGTTTTCTTTCTTTCCTTGCTTAAGAGATTCGGCCAAGAGGAAGAGAAGAATGAGGGATTTTTGGTGAATTTTTAAGATATTTAAGTCAATTGGTAAGACATGCAATAGTAGTCAAATGGTCCAACCAATAGCCAAGTGACACTTGTCACTTATTTAATGCAAGTCTATCACTTTGTTCCCTCTCACATCAATCCAAATAGCTTCCTCTAATTATCTCTTAACACCCGATAAATTAAATCCAGTATCCAAAACTTAATCTAGTTGGCCGAATTTTTCCGAACTTTTCGCACTAGTGGGTCCCACGTCCGGTATACGCTCTTAATTTCTCAAAACCTATTCGATACTAGAAAAATCATCTAAAAATTATATCTGCTCCTTAAAAGTATCTAGAAATTTTTCCTAATCACGAAAATGCAGAAAACAAACCACGGAAAATAATAAAACCTAGAAAATGGGGAAAATACGGGTTCTCACACTCTCTCCCCGTTAAAAGAATTTCGCCCTCGAAATTTTACCTTCAAAATTTAAGTAACCAATGGCCTGTACCTTCTCCGTCTTCAGAGTCAGAAGAAACGAGGTTCTTCATTCCAGTCCCTTCTCCACTTGACGGTCCAGGGTCGGTCTTGGTCGGTTGTTGGGTTCTTTTCTTTTCACGCACTTTAATCGGGCAATGAGCAATTCGATGCTCGGCGCTTCCACAGCGCAGACATCTTCTCCCCTTTCTCCAACAATCGTTCTCAGTGTGATTGGCCTTTCCGCAATAGTCACAAGTCAAGTGGGAAGCCATCTTTTTGCTTTCCGGAGAAGTCTCCCCCTGTCTGGTTTGGCTTCCTTTGATAAATCTTTCATCTACCGCCCCCAATGTCCATGGCGGCTGTGAGAACCCGTAATTTTTTCCATTTGTTAGGTTTTATAATCTTTCTAGGCTTTCTTGTTTTCAATGGCTTGTTTTCTACACTTTCTGTATCCGGAAAATTTTCTAGATTATTTTTACGAGTAAACCATTTTGTTCGTTTGAGGTGAGCGGGCCCTGTAAAGGGGTGTTTGGTGGACGGAATTCGGTGATAAGAGGGGTCTACGGACGCATTGGTTCTATATACGTTGACGGAGAGTCAACCGGTTTGGATCAAGTATTGTGCTGGAAACTTGGCTCCTAAGAGCCACCCGTATCCTTCTGATTTGAATCATTGGTTCCTTTGCTTTACATCTGACATGTGTATCTGATTTGTTAAATGTGAAATGCCATGATTTTAATGCTATCTGTTTGGTACCTCATTGAGCGCAAGCTCACCCCTTTCCGTTCCTTTTGTTTTCCTTACAGGAAAATAAACCCTTTTGGTCTGGATTTGACAAATGACTGCCAAATTGAGCTAGTTGAACATATCTTTTGTATAGCTCATGTATTAAAACCCTAAGTGTACTTTTGGGGCGTTTTCTCTTTTGATTTGGCAAACCGTGTGTATATATTAACTTTTGAAAACTTTTGTATGTCATTTTGATTTGTAAACGCTAAAGTTCAGATGTGAATGTTTGTTGGCTATTTCGGTTGGGTTCTGACGGGTCGGTCACTATTCATGGCCGACTTCGGATTTATTTTTTTAAATTTTGGGTTATTTTACCATTTTGACTCGTTTACGCTCGTTCGTAAGTTCCGGATCGCTATAGATAGTTCTAGTCTGCATCGTGAGTCCTGGCGAGAGCTGGGCAGGCAGTCCGCTCACCCCTTTGGTTCGCCTTAGGGGAAGTGGGGCTGTTACAGCGGCCCGAATAACTGGTTCACTTTCTGTACTTTAGAAGGTGCCATTGCTTCGCTAGGTTCCTCACTCACGCTACCCACTGCACCCATTTTCCGTATTTGAGAAGCTTTCACCTGCGCCTTTGTATTCTCGATTCGTTGAGCCTTCTCAAGGGCCTCCTCGAAAATCCTTTCGTATTTCCTTTTTAGCTCTAAGTTCTTATGCAAGAGCTCAATTTTCTCTGAATACTCGTGCTTCCATCGCCCTTCCCAGTATGCGACTAGTTTCTTTTGGACTTCTATTTCGTCTCGAAGAACCGCGATTTCCTTATACATCTCAACCCAACGTGCAATCTCACAGAATTGCTGGACCTCAGATGGTAGCCTGTCGGCAAAACAATGGGTCATAATAAAGTCTTGAATACAAGTGGCACTCTTGGTCCATGTTTGGTTCAGCTGTTGTTTCCTCCCTTTCTTCTCTTGACCCTTGGTCTCGTTTTGTTTCACTGCTATGACCATGTCCGCGACTACGTCTTTCTTCTTCTTCTTTTTTCCCCTCTCTCTTTTCTTTCCAAAAGGGTACTTTAATGAATGAATGCAATAAATTGACTATAATAACAATATCTATCATACCAATTACACAAATAACATATCGCACATAACACGCCATATTAAAAGACGGATAAACAAGTACACAAATACATATCAAGTTGGACAGATAACCATGTATACAAGCACATATACAAGCACAGATACTAACGTCAGGTGGTAGTAATATACGGACGAACCAAAAGGAAAAGGTGAAGTCGTCCTAGTATCAGCCCGTCTGGTCTCTCACGTCACTTACTATACAAACTAGATGTCCATTGATCATTCTAGTCAGACAAAGCCTGTTCATGTTTCCAAAATACAAGGCTCAAATACCTAGTAGGTTGCATCGCCTCAATTCTGGAGTACTCGGGCACGAGAATCCGAAATCAGATAGTTCACATCTCGAGCTGGCCAGTCCCAAGAGTAAACCATTTACAAATCGAAATTCCTGCCCGACATACTTATCTATCTGCCTCAAGTTTCATGATAAAGAGTTTTACACTTATAACATGCCCCGTTCATAACTTATGCTCAAAAGAGCACTTAACCCTTTTAGACCCTTCACCAAAAGCAGGACCATAACACCACTTGGCCCTAGGCTCACTCCGCGCAGAGACCACGCGAAGTGGCTCTGATACCACCTGTGACAGCCCCACCTTCCCCTAAGGCGAACCAAAGGGGTTAGCGGACTGCCTGCCCAGCTCTCGCCAGGACTAACGGTGCAGTTTAGAGCTATCTATGGCGTTCCGGAACTTATAACGCGCGTAAACAAGGCAAAAGGGCAAAATAACCCAAAATAAAAAAAAATGAAATTCGGAGTCGGCCATAAATAGTAACCGACCCGTCAGAACGCAACCAAATATCAAACAAACATTCACATCTTGATCTTTAGCAATTACAATCCAAAGTGACATACAAAAGTTTCCAAAAGTTAATATATACACGGTTTGCCAAATGGAAAGTGAAAACGGCCCTAAAGATACAATTAGGGTTTCACTTCAAATACAATACAAAAGAGATATACATCTAGTTCATTCGGCAACCATCTATCAAGATTCATTCCAAAAAGAGTCATATTCCTCTAAGGAAAACAAAAGGAACGGTGTGAGCTAATTGCCCAGTGAGATACTATCACTTACGCAACCAAGTGCATATAAGCATCAAACTTTCATTCAATATAGTAAAATAAGCAAAGGTACACGTCAAATATGGTGATAAAAGGATACGGATGGCTCTCAAGAGCCCTTTCCTCGTTTGCATTTCTTGATCGGACGTCATTGACTCTCCGTCAATGTTCAAAAGTAACCAACCGTAGACTCCATTTTACTCCCACTCCTTCCACCTAACATCCCCCTACCGGGCCCGAAATCCAAACACTTGCACTTTGGTATTACTCGAGTATACCGGAATCGAGAGTCTCGCATACTACAAGATTCCATATAACTTTACCCAAGGTTCATTAATTGGCACGACCAAGCCCTCGCCGGCTCGATTCAATCAACTACCAATGGGGTTGAGCTCAATGATAACATTTGTAGTCGTTGGATACTCGTCCAATCAACACCAAGTCAAGTACTTTCATTTCATGTAACATTTCATGTAACATTCCAATAACATGACAACAATGATATAAGGCATATAAGTGAGAGTGATAAAGTACACTTTCACTTCAATCAAGTCACATTCAATTCACTTCAAACAATTTACATTCAAAGCCATATAGTAACACACAAGTGAGTAGTACACTCACCAGGGTCAGTGCAGATACCTCCCAAAAGAGAGCTTTAATCACCAAGAAATCCTAAAATAATCCAAGGAAAACAATTGAAGGTTCCACTTTCAAAATCGAGTATACAGAATGCACATGTGAGGCTCGACTACCAGTCGTATACCTCGCCAAATAATTACTAAAGCAAGGGTGCAAAACATGATTTTTGGTAACGAAAAGGTAACATGAAGACCTAGGCTCAAACAACCCAAAAGCCCTTCGTTCAAATCACAAGTAAATCCAACTAGCCTTCAAGAAAAATTTCGGCAGCATATCCCTTGTTTTTACCTATTTTCCAGCCATCATGGCTTCATTATATCCTCAAATCAGTCCCAACATCTAGTACAAAATAATCTCATTCCCAATAGCCGTTCACTAGGCTTAATGGCATACAAGGACAAAATTTAGCTAGGAAATGTCCGGATATGAAAGTCAAGCCCTAAACTATTCAAATAAACACATTAATGCTCGATTACAAGTCATAAACCAATTCTACCTACTGCCAAAACAGGGTTCCCTAAGCATATACAAACATTAGAGGAAACCAGAAAATACGGAAATCAAATTAGCTTTGGCCCTGAAAAAAACAGTTTTTGTCCTCATTTTGCGGTAATGGCACCAATTTCACTACGATTATCGGATGAGGGTACAAGACCCACCATTTCGAAGCTAAAAGACAGGGTTACAACATCACAGAAGGTCACTCAACCCAGTTTTGAGTGCAAACAGGTCAAAAATGCAAGATACTACATCAAAAATGTAAAACAGATTCACCAAAATGTATTCTAGCGGAAACATCATAACTCAGGCTCTCCAAGTCCAAATCCAGAAATTCCAAAAACAGCTAAAAACTAAGAAACAGGGCTAAATTTCATCAGAAGGCCTCAACAACCAATTCGGAAGCAATTGCCGCCAAAAAAACCAATTACAGGCGCAGTTCTTACATTCGGGTAAAACCAGAACAGCAATAGTAATTTCGACTTTTCTCATTCTACACTACTACGATTGACCTGAAATTTTGTAGGTACCTTTAAAATGTCATTACCTACAACTTTCAAGTTTTAATCCAAGGCCAATTCGGCCTCTAACTAGGAGCTAAAAATTCGGGCAGAATGCTCCCTCAAGAACCCTAATTTTCTGAAATTTCTTCCAAACCAGAAATTGGTTGCAATTAATCACTTTTTCCACCTCCTAGAGTCATTATATACCATTTCTAATCATCATAGATAGCCACACAATCATGCTTATATTAAAACAGAAAAATCCCCAAAAATAATAAAACTTCATCATTTCAACCACAAATCAAGAAATAATCCATAAACTTGCATCTCATACTTCCACTAAGCGTGATTTAAGCATCAATTAAAGGAGGAGGGTGGTTCTTCACAACTTACCATAGAAACAAGAGAGAGAGAGCAATTGGTCACCTTAACTTTCCAAATAACTTCACACAACAACTCACAAACACTACTTGAAGATGTTTTATGGAACAAAGACAAGTTTAAATGGTTGGTTTAGTGATTTGGAGCAAGATGGAATGAAGAAATTGAAGAGGTTTTCTTTCTTTCCTTGCTTAAGAGATTCGGCCAAGAGGAAGAGAAGAATGAGGGATTTTTGGTGAATTTTTAAGATATTTAAGTCAATTGGTAAGACATGCAATAGTAGTCAAATGGTCCAACCAATAGCCAAGTGACACTTGTCACTTATTTAATGCAAGTCTATCACTTTGTTCCCTCTCACATCAATCCAAATAGCTTCCTCTAATTATCTCTTAACACCCGATAAATTAAATCCAGTATCCAAAACTTAATCTAGTTGGCCGAATTTTTCCGAACTTTTCGCACTAGTGGGTCCCACGTCCGGTATACGCTCTTAATTTCTCAAAACCTATTCGATACTAGAAAAATCATCTAAAAATTATATCTGCTCCTTAAAAGTATCTAGAAATTTTTCCTAATCACGAAAATGCAGAAAACAAACCACGGAAAATAATAAAACCTAGAAAATGGGGAAAATACGGGTTCTCACACTCTCTCCCCGTTAAAAGAATTTCGCCCTCGAAATTTTACCTTCAAAATTTAAGTAACCAATGGCCTGTACCTTCTCCGTCTTCAGAGTCAGAAGAAACGAGGTTCTTCATTCCAGTCCCTTCTCCACTTGACGGTCCAGGGTCGGTCTTGGTCGGTTGTTGGGTTCTTTTCTTTTCACGCACTTTAATCGGGCAATGAGCAATTCGATGCTCGGCGCTTCCACAGCGCAGACATCTTCTCCCCTTTCTCCAACAATCGTTCTCAGTGTGATTGGCCTTTCCGCAATAGTCACAAGTCAAGTGGGAAGCCATCTTTTTGCTTTCCGGAGAAGTCTCCCCCTGTCTGGTTTGGCTTCCTTTGATAAATCTTTCATCTACCGCCCCCAATGTCCATGGCGGCCCGAATAACTGGTTCACTTTCTGTACTTTAGAAGGTGCCATTGCTTCGCTAGGTTCCTCACTCACGCTACCCACTGCACCCATTTTCCGTATTTGAGAAGCTTTCACCTGCGCCTTTGTATTCTCGATTCGTTGAGCCTTCTCAAGGGCCTCCTCGAAAATCCTTTCGTATTTCCTTTTTAGCTCCAAGTTCTTATGCAAGAGCTCAATTTTCTCTGAATACTCGTGCTTCCATCGCCCTTCCCAGTATGCGACTAGTTTCTTTTGGACTTCTATTTCGTCTCGAAGAACCGCGATTTCCTTATACATCTCAACCCAACGTGCCATCTCACAGAATTGCTGGACCTCAGATGGTAGCCTGTCGGCAAAACAATGGGTCATAATAAAGTCTTGAATACAAGTGGCACTCTTGGTCCATGTTTGGTTCAGCTGTTGTTTCCTCCCTTTCTTCTCTTGACCCTTGGTCTCGTTTTGTTTCACTGCTATGACCATGTCCGCGACTACGTCTTTCTTCTTCTTCTTTTTTCCCCTCTCTCTTTTCTTTCCAAAAGGGTACTTTAATGAATGAATGCAATAAATTGACTATAATAACAATATCTATCATACCAATTACACAAATAACATATCGCACATAACACGCCATATTAAAAGACGGATAAACAAGTACACAAATACATATCAAGTTGGACAGATAACCATGTATACAAGCACATATACAAGCACAGATACTAACGTCAGGTGGTAGTAATATACGGACGAACCAAAAGGAAAAGGTGAAGTCGTCCTAGTATCAGCCCGTCTGGTCTCTCACGTCACTTACTATACAAACTAGATGTCCATTGATCATTCTAGTCAGACAAAGCCTGTTCATGTTTCCAAAATACAAGGCTCAAATACCTAGTAGGTTGCATCGCCTCAATTCTGGAGTACTCGGGCACGAGAATCCGAAATCAGATAGTTCACATCTCGAGCTGGCCAGTCCCAAGAGTAAACCATTTACAAATCGAAATTCCTGCCCGACATACTTATCTATCTGCCTCAAGTTTCATGATAAAGAGTTTTACACTTATAACATGCCCCGTTCATAACTGATGCTCAAAAGAGCACTTAACCCTTTTAGACCCTTCACCAAAAGCAGGACCATAACACCACTTGGCCCTAGGCTCACTCCGCGCAGAGACCACGCGAAGTGGCTCTGATACCACCTGTGACAGCCCCACCTTCCCCTAAGGCGAACCAAAGGGGTTAGCGGACTGCCTGCCCAGCTCTCGCCAGGACTAACGGTGCAGTTTAGAGCTATCTATGGCGTTCCGGAACATATAACGCGCGTAAACAAGGCAAAAGGGCAAAATAACCCAAAATAAAAAAAAATGAAATTCGGAATCGGCCATAAATAGTAACCGACCCGTCAGAACGCAACCAAATATCAAACAAACATTCACATCTTGAACTTTAGCAATTACAATCCAAAGTGACATACAAAAGTTTCCAAAAGTTAATATATACACGGTTTGCCAAATGGAAAGTGAAAACGGCCCTAAAGATACATTTAGGGTTTCACTTCAAATACAATACAAAAGAGATATACATCTAGTTCATTCGGCAACCATCTATCAAGATTCATTCCAAAAAGAGTCATATTCCTCTAAGGAAAACAAAAGGAACGGTGTGAGCTAATTGCCCAGTGAGATACTATCACTTACGCAACCAAGTGCATATAAGCATCAAACTTTCATTCAATATAGTAAAATAAGCAAAGGTACACGTCAAATATGGTGATAAAAGGATACGGATGGCTCTCAAGAGCCCTTTCCTCGTTTGCATTTCTTGATCGGACGTCATTGACTCTCCGTCAATGTTCAAAAGTAACCAACCGTAGACTCCACTTTACTCCCACTCCTTCCACCTAACATCCCCCTACCGGGCCCGAAATCCAAACACTTGCACTTTGGTATTACTCGAGTATACCGGAATCGAGAGTCTCGCATACTACAAGATTCCATATAACTTTACCCAAGGTTCATTAATTGGCACGACCAAGCCCTCGCTGGCTCGATTCAATCAACTACCAATGGGGTTGAGCTCAATGATAACATTTGTAGTCGTTGGATACTCGTCCAATCAACACCAAGTCAAGTACTTTCATTTCATGTAACATTTCATGTAACATTCCAATAACATGACAACAATGATATAAGGCATATAAGTGAGAGTGATAAAGTACACTTTCACTTCAATCAAGTCACATTCAATTCACTTCAAACAATTTACATTCAAAGCCATATAGTAACACACAAGTGAGTAGTACACTCACCAGGGTCAGTGCAGATACCTCCCAAAAGAGAGCTTTAATCACCAAGAAATCCTAAAATAATCCAAGGAAAACAATTGAAGGTTCCACTTTCAAAATCGAGTATACAGAATGCACATGTGAGGCTCGACTACCAGTCGTATACCTCGCCAAATAATTACTAAAGCAAGGGTGCAAAACATGATTTTTGGTAACGAAAAGGTAACATGAAGACCTAGGCTCAAACAACCCAAAAGCCCTTCGTTCAAATCACAAGTAAATCCAACTAGCCTTCAAGAAAAATTTCGGCAGCATATCCCTTGTTTTTACCTATTTTCCAGCCATCATGGCTTCATTATATCCTCAAATCAGTCCCAACATCTAGTACAAAATAATCTCATTCCCAATAGCCGTTCACTAGGCTTAATGGCATACAAGGACAAAATTTAGCTAGGAAATGTCCGGATATGAAAGTCAATCCCTAAACTATTCAAATAAACACATTAATGCTCGATTACAAGTCATAAACCAATTCTACCTACTGCCAAAACAGGGTTCCCTAAGCATATACAAACATTAGAGGAAACCAGAAAATGCGGAAATGCAATTAGCTTTGGCCCTGAAAAAAACAGTTTTTGTCCTCATTTTGCGGTAATGGCACCAATTTCACTACGATTATCGGATGAGGGTACAAGACCCACCATTTCGAAGCTAAAAGACAGGGTTACAACATCACAGAAGGTCACTCAACCCAGTTTTGAGTGCAAACAGGTCAAAAATGCAAGATACTACATCAAAAATGTAAAACAGATTCACCAAAACGTATTCTAGCGGAAACATCATAACTCAGGCTCTCCAAGTCCAAATCCAGAAATTCCAAAAACAGCTAAAAACTAAGAAACAGGGCTAAATTTCATCAGAAGGCCTCAACAACCAATTCGGAAGCAATTGCCGCCAAAAAAACCAATTACAGGCGCAGTTCTTACATTCGGGTAAAACCAGAACAGCAATAGTAATTTCGACTTTTCTCATTCTACACTACTACGATTGACCTGAAATTTTGTAGGTACCTTTAAAATGTCATTACCTACAACTTTCAAGTTTTAATCCAAGGCCAATTCGGCCTCTAACTAGGAGCTAAAAATTCGGGCAGAATGCTCCCTCAAGAACCCTAATTTTCTGAAATTTCTTCCAAACCAGAAATTGGTTGCAATTAATCACTTTTTCCACCTCCTAGAGTCATTATATACCATTTCTAATCATCATAGATAGCCACACAATCATGCTTATATTAAAACAGAAAAATCCCCAAAAATAATAAAACTTCATCATTTCAACCACAAATCAAGAAATAATCCATAAACTTGCATCTCATACTACCACTAAGCATGATTTAAGCATCAATTAAAGGAGGAGGGTGGTTCTTCACAACTTACCATAGAAACAAGAGAGAGAGAGCAATTGGTCACCTTAACTTTCCAAATAACTTCACACAACAACTCACAAACACTACTTGAAGATGTTTTATGGAACAAAGACAAGTTTAAATGGTTGGTTTAGTGATTTGGAGCAAGATGGAATCAAGAAATTGAAGAGGTTTTCTTTCTTTCCTTGCTTAAGAGATTCGGCCAAGAGGAAGAGAAGAATGAGGGATTTTTGGTGAATTTTTAAGATATTTAAGTCAATTGGTAAGACATGCAATAGTAGTCAAATGGTCCAACCAATAGCCAAGTGACACTTGTCACTTATTTAATGCAAGTCTATCACTTTGTTCCCTCTCACATCAATCCAAATAGCTTCCTCTAATTATCTCTTAACACCCGGTAAATTAAATCCAGTATCCAAAACTTAATCTAGTTGGCCGAATTTTTCCGAACTTTTCGCACTAGTGGGTCCCACGTCCGGTATACGCTCTTAATTTCTCAAAACCTATTCGATACTAGAAAAATCATCTAAAAATTATATCTGCTCCATAAAAGTATCTAGAAATTTTTCCTAATCACGAAAATGCAGAAAACAAACCACGGAAAATAATAAAACCTAGAAAATGGGGAAAATACGGGTTCTCACACTCTCTCCCCGTTAAAAGAATTTCGCCCTCGAAATTTTACCTTCAAAATTTAAGTAACCAATGGCCTGTACCTTCTCCGTCTTCAGAGTCAGAAGAAACGAGGTTCTTCATTCCAGTCCCTTCTCCACTTGACGGTCCAGGGTCGGTCTTGGTCGGTTGTTGGGTTCTTTTCTTTTCACGCACTTTAATCGGGCAATGAGCAATTCGATGCTCGGCGCTTCCACAGCGCAGACATCTTCTCCCCTTTCTCCAACAATCGTTCTCAGTGTGATTGGCCTTTCCGCAATAGTCACAAGTCAAGTGGGAAGCCATCTTTTTGCTTTCCGGAGAAGTCTCCCCCTGTCTGGTTTGGCTTCCTTTGATAAATCTTTCATCTACCGCCCCCAATGTCCATGGCGGCCCGAATAACTGGTTCACTTTCTGTACTTTAGAAGGTGCCATTGCTTCGCTAGGTTCCTCACTCACGCTACCCACTGCACCCATTTTCCGTATTTGAGAAGCTTTCACCTGCGCCTTTGTATTCTCGATTCGTTGAGCCTTCTCAAGGGCCTCCTCGAAAATCCTTTCGTATTTCCTTTTTAGCTCCAAGTTCTTATGCAAGAGCTCAATTTTCTCTGAATACTCGTGCTTCCATCGCCCTTCCCAGTATGCGACTAGTTTCTTTTGGACTTCTATTTCGTCTCGAAGAACCGCGATTTCCTTATACATCTCAACCCAACGTGCCATCTCACAGAATTGCTGGACCTCAGATGGTAGCCTGTCGGCAAAACAATGGGTCATAATAAAGTCTTGAATACAAGTGGCACTCTTGGTCCATGTTTGGTTCAGCTGTTGTTTCCTCCCTTTCTTCTCTTGACCCTTGGTCTCGTTTTGTTTCACTGCTATGACCATGTCCGCGACTACGTCTTTCTTCTTCTTCTTTTTTCCCCTCTCTCTTTTCTTTCCAAAAGGGTACTTTAATGAATGAATGCAATAAATTGACTATAATAACAATATCTATCATACCAATTACACAAATAACATATCGCACATAACACGCCATATTAAAAGACGGATAAACAAGTACACAAATACATATCAAGTTGGACAGATAACCATGTATACAAGCACATATACAAGCACAGATACTAACGTCAGGTGGTAGTAATATACGGACGAACCAAAAGGAAAAGGTGAAGTCGTCCTAGTATCAGCCCGTCTGGTCTCTCACGTCACTTACTATACAAACTAGATGTCCATTGATCATTCTAGTCAGACAAAGCCTGTTCATGTTTCCAAAATACAAGGCTCAAATACCTAGTAGGTTGCATCGCCTCAATTCTGGAGTACTCGGGCACGAGAATCCGAAATCAGATAGTTCACATCTCGAGCTGGCCAGTCCCAAGAGTAAACCATTTACAAATCGAAATTCCTGCCCGACATACTTATCTATCTGCCTCAAGTTTCATGATAAAGAGTTTTACACTTATAACATGCCCCGTTCATAACTTATGCTCAAAAGAGCACTTAACCCTTTTAGACCCTTCACCAAAAGCAGGACCATAACACCACTCGGCCCTAGGCTCACTCCGCGCAGAGACCACGCGAAGTGGCTCTGATACCACCTGTGACAGCCCCACCTTCCCCTAAGGCGAACCAAAGGGGTTAGCGGACTGCCTGCCCAGCTCTCGCCAGGACTAACGGTGCAGTTTAGAGCTATCTATGGCGTTCCGGAACATATAACGTGCGTAAACAAGGCAAAAGGGCAAAATAACCCAAAATAAAAAAAAATGAAATTCGGAATCGGCCATAAATAGTAACCGACCCGTCAGAACGCAACCAAATATCAAACAAACATTCACATCTTGAACTTTAGCAATTACAATCCAAAGTGACATACAAAAGTTTCCAAAAGTTAATATATACACGGTTTGCCAAATGGAAAGTGAAAACGGCCCTAAAGATACATTTAGGGTTTCACTTCAAATACAATACAAAAGAGATATACATCTAGTTCATTCGGCAACCATCTATCAAGATTCATTCCAAAAAGAGTCATATTCCTCTAAGGAAAACAAAAGGAACGGTGTGAGCTAATTGCCCAGTGAGATACTATCACTTACGCAACCAAGTGCATATAAGCATCAAACTTTCATTCAATATAGTAAAATAAGCAAAGGTACACGTCAAATATGGTGATAAAAGGATACGGATGGCTCTCAAGAGCCCTTTCCTCGTTTGCATTTCTTGATCGGACGTCATTGACTCTCCGTCAATGTTCAAAAGTAACCAACCGTAGACTCCATTTTACTCCCACTCCTTCCACCTAACATCCCCCTACCGGGCCCGAAATCCAAACACTTGCACTTTGGTATTACTCGAGTATACCGGAATCGAGAGTCTCGCATACTACAAGATTCCATATAACTTTACCCAAGGTTCATTAATTGGCACGACCAAGCCCTCGCCGGCTCGATTCAATCAACTACCAATGGGGTTGAGCTCAATGATAACATTTGTAGTCGTTGGATACTCGTCCAATCAACACCAAGTCAAGTACTTTCATTTCATGTAACATTTCATGTAACATTCCAATAACATGACAACAATGATATAAGGCATATAAGTGAGAGTGATAAAGTACACTTTCACTTCAATCAAGTCACATTCAATTCACTTCAAACAATTTACATTCAAAGCCATATAGTAACACACAAGTGAGTAGTACACTCACCAGGGTCAGTGCAGATACCTCCCAAAAGAGAGCTTTAATCACCAAGAAATCCTAAAATAATCCAAGGAAAACAATTGAAGGTTCCACTTTCAAAATCGAGTATACAGAATGCACATGTGAGGCTCGACTACCAGTCGTATACCTCGCCAAATAATTACTAAAGCAAGGGTGCAAAACATGATTTTTGGTAACGAAAAGGTAACATGAAGACCTAGGCTCAAACAACCCAAAAGCCCTTCGTTCAAATCACAAGTAAATCCAACTTGCCTTCAAGAAAAATTTCGGCAGCATATCCCTTGTTTTTACCTATTTTCCAGCCATCATGGCTTCATTATATCCTCAAATCAGTCCCAACATCTAGTACAAAATAATCTCATTCCCAATAGCCGTTCACTAGGCTTAATGGCATACAAGGACAAAATTTAGCTAGGAAATGTCCGGATATGAAAGTCAAGCCCTAAACTATTCAAATAAACACATTAATGCTCGATTACAAGTCATAAACCAATTCTACCTACTGCCAAAACAGGGTTCCCTAAGCATATACAAACATTAGAGGAAACCAGAAAATACGGAAATCAAATTAGCTTTGGCCCTGAAAAAAACAGTTTTTGTCCTCATTTTGCGGTAATGGCACCAATTTCACTACGATTATCGGATGAGGGTACAAGACCCACCATTTCGAAGCTAAAAGACAGGGTTACAACATCACAGAAGGTCACTCAACCCAGTTTTGAGTGCAAACAGGTCAAAAATGCAAGATACTACATCAAAAATGTAAAACAGATTCACCAAAACGTATTCTAGCGGAAACATCATAACTCAGGCTCTCCAAGTCCAAATCCAGAAATTCCAAAAACAGCTAAAAACTAAGAAACAGGGCTAAATTTCATCAGAAGGCCTCAACAACCAATTCGGAAGCAATTGCCGCCAAAAAAACCAATTACAGGCGCAGTTCTTACATTCGGGTAAAACCAGAACAGCAATAGTAATTTCGACTTTTCTCATTCTACACTACTACGATTGACCTGAAATTTTGTAGGTACCTTTAAAATGTCATTACCTACAACTTTCAAGTTTTAATCCAAGGCCAATTCGGCCTCTAACTAGGAGCTAAAAATTCGGGCAGAATGCTCCCTCAAGAACCCTAATTTTCTGAAATTTCTTCCAAACCAGAAATTGGTTGCAATTAATCACTTTTTCCACCTCCTAGAGTCATTATATACCATTTCTAATCATCATAGATAGCCACACAATCATGCTTATATTAAAACAGAAAAATCCCCAAAAATAATAAAACTTCATCATTTCAACCACAAATCAAGAAATAATCCATAAACTTGCATCTCATACTACCACTAAGCATGATTTAAGCATCAATTAAAGGAGGAGGGTGGTTCTTCACAACTTACCATAGAAACAAGAGAGAGAGAGCAATTGGTCACCTTAACTTTCCAAATAACTTCACACAACAACTCACAAACACTACTTGAAGATGTTTTATGGAACAAAGACAAGTTTAAATGGTTGGTTTAGTGATTTGGAGCAAGATGGAATCAAGAAATTGAAGAGGTTTTCTTTCTTTCCTTGCTTAAGAGATTCGGCCAAGAGGAAGAGAAGAATGAGGGATTTTTGGTGAATTTTTAAGATATTTAAGTCAATTGGTAAGACATGCAATAGTAGTCAAATGGTCCAACCAATAGCCAAGTGACACTTGTCACTTATTTAATGCAAGTCTATCACTTTGTTCCCTCTCACATCAATCCAAATAGCTTCCTCTAATTATCTCTTAACACCCGATAAATTAAATCCAGTATCCAAAACTTAATCTAGTTGGCCGAATTTTTCCGAACTTTTCGCACTAGTGGGTCCCACGTCCGGTATACGCTCTTAATTTCTCAAAACCTATTCGATACTAGAAAAATCATCTAAAAATTATATTTGCTACTTAAAAGTATCTAGAAATTTTTCCTAATCACGAAAATGCAGAAAACAAGCCACGGAAAATAATACAACCTAGAAAATGGGAAAAATACGGGTTCTTACACAAGGTCAATCAAAACGAATACCTTCTAGTGGCTCGACTGTAACTCCTCAAGTTAGTTATGCCTACTGTGGCAAGTCAAATCACTCGGAGAATGATTGTTGGAGAAAGTCGGGAAAATATTTGTACTGTGGCAGTGCCGAGCACTAACTCGCGAATTGTCCAAATAAGTCGAAGGTAGGAGGTAGCACTCAAAGGCCAGAAAAGTCAACCTCTAAGCAGACTGGTGCTGGAGGGAGTCGATCAAAGGTACCTGCTAGGGTTTACGCATTAGACTATCAGCAGATTCCCGATGCTACTGAGGTGGTCTAAGGTACGATCCCTATTTTCCACCGTTTAGCTAAGGTTTTAATTGATTCGAGTGCGACACATTCTTTTGTGAACCCTAATTTTATGAATGGGATAGATGTGAAACCAATTAAGTTACCTTATGATCTGGAGGTTAGAACACCTATTGGAGATCAAAGTTTAATCGCTAACTTGGTATACAAGGATTGTGAGATCTGGGTTGGGGAACGGAAATTACTGGCCGATTTGATGGGTTTAGCAATTAAGGGGTATGATGTTATCTTAGAAATGGACTGGTTAGCACGCTACCATGCTCAATTGAACTGTAAGACGAAAACGGTAGAGTTGTGCATTGTAGGTGAGGCAACCCTGAAATTGGAGGTAAGGAGTAGATTAGCTTCATCTGCACTTATTTCAGGAATTCGAGCTAGAAAAATGTTGAGTAAGGGAGATCAGGGATATTTGACTTTTCTTATAAATACTCCTAGTGATAAAGTGAGGTTGGGAGATATGCCTATAGTAAAGGAGTATCCGGATGTCTTTCCTGAAGAGTTAGAGTCTTTACCTCCGGAAAGGGAGATAACTTTTAGGATTGATGTGACTCCAGGGGTAGTACCTATCTCTAAGACGCGGTACAGAATGGCACCAACTGAATTGAAGGAGTTGAAATTGCAGTTACAGGATTTACTAGAGCGAGGCTTTATAAAGGAAAGTGATTCACCGTGGGGAGCCCCGATCTTGTTTGTTAAAAAGAAAGATGGGAGTTTAAGGCTGTGTATAGATTACCGAGGCTTGAACGATGTTACCATTAAGAATAAATACCCTTTACCCCACATTGATGAGCTGTTCGACCAATTGCAAGGGGCAGTTGTATTTTTGAAATTGGATCTCAGGCAGGGTTACTATCAATTGAGGATTTTAGAAAAAGATATACCTAAAACTGCCTTTAATTCGAGGTATGGACACTTTGAATTTGCCGTAATGCCGTTCGAGTTAATGAATGCACCTGCGACTTTTATGGATTTAATGCATCGAGTCTTTAAGCCTTATCTGGACCAGTTTGTAGTGGTATTCATCGATGATATATTGGTGTACTCTAAGACCTTGGAGGATCACGAGAAACATTTGAGAATTGTTTTACAAACTCTGAGGGAACATCAGTTGTATGCTAAATTTAGCAAGTGTGAGTTTTGGTTGAAAAAAGTGACATTCTTAGGTCATATAATTTTCAAGGACGAGATTAAAGTGGATCTAGCCAAAATTGAAGCAGTCTTTAAATGGAAACAACCAGAAAATCATACTAAAATTTGAAGTTTTATAGGGTTAGCAGGGTATTACCGGAGATTTATCAAGAATTTTTCTAAGATTGCTAGACCCATGACTGAGCTGACTAAGAAAAGTGAGAAATTTATATGGAGTCCTAAGTGTGAAGAAAGTTTTCAAGAGTTAAAGAGACGTTTGACGAGAGCACCCGTATTAGCCTTACCGAATGGGAAGAGTAGTTTTGTGGTCTACACAGATGCTTCAAAGGAAGGTTTGGGATGTGTATTAATACAAAATAATAAGGTGATAGCGTATGCCTCTAGGAAATTGAAGCCGCACGAGAGAAACTACCCAACTCATGATTTGGAGTTAGCGGCTGTGGTGTTTGCATTAAAGAAGTGGAGACATTACCTATATGGAGTGACATTTGAGGCTTTTACAGACCACAAGAGCCTTAAGTATTTATTTTCTCAAAAAAAGCTGAATTTGAGACAACGTAGGTGGATGGAATTCTTGGAAGACTATGATTGCACGATAAAGTACCATCCAGAAAAAGTCAATGTAGTGGCCGATGCTTTAAGTCGTCAAGTGCAAGTGGCAAGATTGATGATTAAAGAATTACACTTGTTGGAAGAGGTTAGTTATTGGAATCCCCGACTCGAACCGAGAAAAGTGATCTTTTGGAATATTGTCGTGAAATCCAATTTGTTGGAATGTATCAAGAAAACTCAGGAAAAGGACATTGAAGTGCAAAAGTGGTTGGAAAGAGCCAAAAAGGGAGAAAAGCCAGATTTTAATTTGGAAGTGAATGGTATATTAAGGTTTTAGAATCGTATAGTAGTGCCTAAGGACGAAGGGCTTGAGAAGGAAATTTTGGAGGAAACACACCGATCTAAGTATACGGTACATCCTAGAGGGAATAAAATGTACCAAGATTTGAAGAGTTTGTACTGGTGGGAGAGCATGAAGAAGAAAATTGCTCAGTTTGTCCAGACCTGCTTGATTTGCCAACAGGTTAAAGTTGAACATCAGAAACCATTAGATTTTTTGCAACCTTTAGAGATACCCGAGTGGAAATGGGAAAATATCACCATGAATTTTGTATCTGGATTACCCACGACACAAAGGGGTCATGATGCCATTTGGGTAATAGTGGATAGGTTAACCAAATCGGCTCACTTTCTGTCGATTAGTATGAAATAGCCGTTAGAGAAGTTAGCTAAGTTATATTTGGATGAGATTATAAGGCTACACGGGATACCTGTAAGTATTGTGTCCGATCGAGACCCTAGATTTGTCTCGCGGTTCTGGCAAAAGATGTAAGAAGTGTTGGGGACTAAATTGAATTTTAGCACTACTTACCATTTACAGACAGATGGACAGTCTGAGAGGACGATTCAAACTCTTGAGGACATGTTGAGAACTTATATTTTGGATTTTGGGAAAAGTTGGAGTAAGTATTTGACTTTGGTAGAGTTTGCTTATAATAATAGTTTCCATGCATCCATTCAAATGGCTCCGTACAAAGCTCTATATGGACGGAAGTGTAGATCTCTTATTTGTTGGGATGAAGTAGGTGAACGAAAAATTTTAGATCCAACTACAATACCGTAGATTGAAGAGGTGCGAGAAAAAGTGAAGTTAATACGCCAGAGAATTCAAACCGCACAGAGTCGTCAGAAGAGCTATGCAGACAATCGAAGGAAGGATTTAGAATTTGCGATTGGAGATCAAGTTTTTCTTCAGATTACTCCCTTAAAAGCAAGTTTGTTGGCATGTAAAGGAAAGAAGTTACAACCGAGATTTGTAGGACCATACAAGATCCTTCAACGTGTAGGGAATGTGGCCTATAAGTTGGAATTGCCATCAAGTCTATCTCGGATCCATAATGTTTTTCATTTATCGATGCTCAAGAAATATCATCCGGATCCGTCTCATGTCCTACAACCGGAGGATATTGAAATCGATGAGGCACTGACCTATGAGGAGAAACCGATAAAGCTTCTAGATCGTAAGATGAAAGAATTGAGGAATAAGCAGATTCCGTTGGTGAAAGTTCTATGGAGGAACCACGGACTAGAGGAAGCAACTTGGGATGTAGAAGAAGAAATTCGAGGAAAATATCCAGATCTATTTCCAAATCAAGGTATAAATTTCGAGGACAAAATTCTCTTAAGGGGGAGAGGATGTGAGGACTCATGTTTTTATTCCTAATAATTATTTACCCTAATATTAGTTAATTATATTATCGTTACATGAATTTCTTTTAAATTTTGCCTTATCGCGCGCAAATCGAGAGTTCGCGTATTTCGCGTCAAAACGACTAAGTGGAGATTTAAGAAACTTATACTAGACTACTAAGAATGAATAATTATAGTGTTAAAGGAATTACATTGGAGGTTTAGTGCACAAGTGTAACAAACAAGAGAGAAAACGGTGGTACGACACCCGCGCGCGACACTATTCCTAGTTGACTTTTGCACAAATTTTGGCCACAAATTCCTTAAGCTTCCAAAGAAAGCTTCACAACACAAAACACTCTCTCTCCTCACTCCATAGTTCGGCCAAAAACAGCAAGGGAAAGAAGAGAAAAGCTTCACTCCATCTCACTTCATCTTGCTTCCATTTCCTTCACAAATCACCACCCAACTCACATATCACTTGGAGATTAACTTGAGTTTGGAGGAAGGCCTCATCTTGGGGAATTTCTTGGAAGTTTAGTGGTGAAAAATTCTAGTTTCTACAAGGGTTAGAGGTATACCCATCAACTCTTCTAATCTCTCCATTTAATACAAGATTTATGGTTGGTTGTGCAAGGGTTTGAAACCCTAAGCTTGAAATAGATAGAGGACTTGAGGAAATCTATTTTATCTTGTTTTAACACTAGGCTAGCGGGCTTGATGATGCCTTTAGGTAGCTGACTTGAGGTGTAATTAGTTGATTGTGGTTGTTTATGTGTTATTTGAGGTGAATACGGTTAGAAAGTGAAGGAAAAATCGAAGGAAGTTGGTGCATAAAGATGGCCCACTCTGCTTTGTTGTTATCTTGCATGCATTTTGAATTTTTGTTGGTTGTTTGGCTGTGAAATTGGTTGATATATGTTGTATATTGTATGTAGAAAGTGTCTACCAAAAATCATTTGATTTGGTTGAGTAAAAACTTGAATTTTCGAAATTTGAAGAAATCTGGAAATGGGTTCAGGCTGTCCGAACAATAACTCTTTGATCGAACATATCTCTTTGTATAAAAGTCAAAATCGAGTGCCATTTGTAGCATTTGAAACTAGACATTTGTAACTTTCTAACGGTATAAAATCACTTTCTAGTTCGAACTAAGTGAACCGTAGTGATTCATCAAAGTTTGCTGTCCTGTTCTGACTGTCTATCCGAGAGAAAGGTAGTGCATCTTGTGGCTCTATTTTCTCTCACTTGTGAACTGATTTTGAAAATGAATTGTTCTGATGAAATGTAGAGTTTTGAATCTAGTTTCCAACACCACCGACCATTCTCAATTTCAAGTTTTATTGAGTGAGTTATGGTTCAAATTTCAAACTGTGACAAAGCTGGAAATCTGGAAATCTTTCTCTTCTTGCTAGCCAAATGGTTAGGTTTGATTTGGGACGTTTTGTTTCGAAAATTTTGGTGTCAATTACCTACCAATTTATTATTAGATGTTCATAGGATCTTGGTTTAAAAAATGAACCGAATTGGGACTGATTTCATGGTGCAAAATGTTTGACAAAGGAAAGAAAAAGCAAGAGGACAGATTTGCTTTGAGAATTTCCTAAACTTTGGTAGTTTTGTTAACTGTCTTCCCACATGATTTTTTATGTGAAATTTGGTAGAGAAGTAGCCCTCATATAGAAGTATAAGTGTACCAAATTTGGTGTTATTCTAAGACCATTTCAATACCCAAATGATGTCTCAAAGTTTACTTTTCAAATCTGGAAAATTCCTGATCAGTGTTCAAATTTCAGCCGACTTTAAACTACTATATCTTTACGCTCAAAACTCTGAATTTAGTTCCATTTATCCTGTTTGTAACTTTGTTTGGAATTCATATTGTGTTACAAATTTCAAAGGCTAGTTCACGTTCTGTGAATTTTGCCGAATTTCCAAAAATTGCCGAAAAACATGACTGGAACTGCCTTGCTTGCTCAGATCAGCCAATTTGAGCTAAAAATTGAATGCCTTTCATTTAGAATATTGGAAAAGTATCTTCAAGAACTTTTAGTACTTTGAACCTAGTTTCCAACGGTGTAAATTTTTCCATTTTTGGACGTGCCAAACTCAAGATTTGATTTTCCAAAGATTGTCGTGCAAAGCTAAAATTTCCCGATTTCTTATGAAAATGAGTTTTTGAGAACTCATTATTCTTTCTTGATATTGATTGATCGTTTTAAACTTGATTTTATGAAGGAAATCAGTTCTCTTGCGTTATTAAACCCTTACTTTTGAATCTCGATTTTTGAGATATTGAGGCTTTTCGAGACATTGTTTTAATTTGAAAACGAACGTACATTCTTCCTTGTCTGACAAGGAGTTTGTAAATATTTATGGGTAATAGTTAATTGTTATGTTTCCAAGCACTCAAGCGGATCTTGAAGAGAATCCCGGAGCCGACCATTAAAGATCTTTTGCACCTACTCTGGTATTGTGATTTGGTGAGTGTCAAGTGTTTGACTTGTTGCAATTATGTGAATTGCTTCTTATGGATTGAATGATTGATAATTGTTGAGTCGAGTGTGTATATTATCGCACTCGTTCTCTTTTAACTGATTGTATAATTGAATTGCTTATGACTGAATTGTAATTGATTACTGGATGTCGTTTGGAGTGAATCTCCTCGACCTATAACTGAACTGGGGGATGCCCAAAGCTCAATTGACCGACCTTGCGACTCGAGCCAGCAAGGGCTTGGTCAAGAAGCTTGGTGAACCATGAGATAACTGTAAGCTTGATCTATTAAGAGATCTCGCTTGGCCTACTCGAGTAGTATTGCCTTTTATAGAAGTGCGGGCCCGGGACAGAGGATTGAAATGGTGAACGGGAATTGTGAAGAAAGTGGAGTTCTACAGACTTAATGCCGACCCGGTTGACAGAGTGTCATCGCGGGGAGGTATTTAATCGAGGTTTGGCAAAGCAAGTGGAACCTAGCTCCTGAGAGCTCATGTATTCTCATTGAATGTGTTTAATTGAAAATTGTGAATTGTTTGAATGTTACAGCTTTATTTCTCGCTTAAATGCTATTGCTACTTGAACTATGTGTTTGCATGTTTTCTTGGTCTCACTGAGCATTAGCTCATCCCATTAGATTTGTTTTTCTTAGCAGGGGCCGAGATGGAAAGAGTTATGGAGAAGCCGACTTGAGGCACTTTTGATTAGGGTTTTGAATGTATTTGACCAGACATCTTTTAGAAGTTGTATATATTGAAAAAGTGGTTGTATTTGGAAACTTGTGATGTAAGATTGAATATTCATGTATGAAAATGACTTCTTGTCTTTGTTTCGACTTTCGTTATTAGTCGTTATCCTTTAAGTTTGAACTGGAATTGTACTGAGTTCTGGCGAGAGTTGGGCAGACGTCCCGCCGATACCCTTTGGTTTGCCTTAGGGAGAAGTGGGGGCGTCACAAATACAACTAATACATACAGTTGTCTGTCGAAACAACTTAAAATGCAAAAGAGACTTTAAACTTACAATTCACTTTCAAAATAATATAGTACCCTAATCGTTTAGTCTAACTGTCAAGTTGTTATTCGCCGAATCATGAACCAACCCTGCTAAGAAAAACAAAAGGAAAGGTATGAGCTTGCACCCAGTGATGTCTAAGAAAGACATGCAATTTAAGAAAGCAATTATTTCACATATTTAAGTAAAAAAGTAACATAAACAAGAGGTATCATATAAGCACATCATAAAAAAATCGATATGTCAATCATTAAGGATACTTAGCACTGACAAACACTTGATCAATAAGTAATTCAAATAGCTGACACTCCGTTAACTTTCATGTCCATGTAGATCGCCACTTCGCACTACTCCATCCGTTTTCACCCCTTTCCGGGCCCGCACACCAACAAAATTTCAGTGATTGGTATTACTCGAGTATACCCAGTACAGTATAGATCCAACACATATACACTGGCCAATGTTTGCTAATCAAGTTGACCAAACCCTTGTCAGCTCAACCTCGAATAACTAACCATTGAATTTTGGGGTCCCTATATATCAATAATATCATATCACATTCACTTATAGCAATAACAATTTAGTAGGGTCGAGTGTGATAATGCACACACTCCGTCCGTTCATAAACAAATTCAAAATGACAGTTCATAGTCATATTATTTTTCTCAAACTCATTGACATATCAAGCATATATATAGTGCTACCACACACTTAGAACACTCACCAAATAGAACTTAAGCGTCCACAGAAGGAACGCCTGCAGGATCAATTTGCAACCTTGACAGACAAATACAACATATAAGTGAACCTTTAGTGTTCACCAAATCAACTCACTTAAGCACGAAAACTTTGTTTTCGAATTATCAACTTTAGTGTGCTAGACACTTCAACCCATTCAAGCTTTCAAATCGACAATTCAGGTAAAAGAATACAACTTTCCATTAGGGCAAAAGCATTTTAAAAGTTTGGACAAGACTTTCCAATCCTCCAATAGTTTTCTAGCAAGAAATCATAGCAAAAGTCCACTTTTCAATTACTTACATTCGTAGTTTTTATCCAAAAATTATCTCACAAACAAGGATCAAAGTTAATAAGGTTTCTTGAACTAAACCAATGAAAACTTCATGAAAACAAGGATCCAAACTAAAATCAGTCCATAAAGTTGTCAACCATTAAACTTTGGAATAAATCTTACTTTCCCCCCTTTTAACTTCAAAATTTTGATCCAAAATCATTATACATATCAAGATCAAAATCCAATAAAACCATTTGAGTTAAATTCCACCCAAAATAGTTTTTAAAATAGAAAATTAAAACTGGAGTTTTAGCTCACAAATTCGGCCAGTTTAGGCCATTTTTTCAACTTTTCCAACTTTACTTTTTCCAACAAGATAACCCAAATCACCACTTCATTTTCTTACAAAATTTTCAACATACTTCAACCAACATACATAGAGTCAAGTAGTATCAAAATTTTCAAAATTTTTTCAGTACAGGTGTACAAACAAGCCACAAATTCAAGGAAGGTAAAGCTAAAATTTTGCCCATGATAATTGGTCATCTAAATAGAAATTTCAGCATTTATATACTCTAATTTTTACCAACAATCCACCATAAATCACACTCAATTCTCAAGGATTTCATCAATCGTTAACCCTAAGATCTCAAGAGAGAAGAATCCACGAAATTCTAGCAAAATATATCAAGATCTAAGTATACCAAGATCATTAAAGCATCTAGTACCAAATTTCCATAACACTTTCAAATTCACCATAGGTTTTCCATAAATACCATAAATCTACCAAGATCTAGTCCAAAATTGCTTGAAAAGCAAAAGAATGAACTAAATTAGCCACTTACCTCTTCAAAGCTTCAAACTCTAGCAAAATTAACCCAAGAAGATGGCAAGATCTACTCCTAGGAGCCTTTTTCTCTCAAGATCTTTCAAAAGTTCAAGGAGATTGGTGAAAGGGAAGCTTGGATTTTCAAGAATTTCACTAAGAGTGAAGTTTCTCTCTCTCTCTCTCAAATTTTCAGCTAACCAAGAGGAGAAAATGAAGGAATTTTGGTTGCTTTTGAGCTAATATACTAGCCACAAGAAAGGTTTTTAAGTCAACTATGAATAGTCTCCAAATAGTGTTATCCATTTAAGTTTCTTGCTATCAACCGTTAGCTTTTCTAATCTTCTTTTAACTCCCAAAATTTTTCTGAACTTCACTAATGTCTCAATTTATATTCTTCTAGGGTTTTGGCTAAATTCACTAATAAATCACGAAATCAACAATTTTCAAGAAATTAATCGCTCGAAGGTTAAAATAAGCAAGCAAGAGAAACTCATTTATCACTTAACAAGTAAATCACTAAATGAATGCAAATTTTATACAACTATAATTTAAATAGAAATGTAATTAGTTGGGAAGTGAGAAAATAATTTGTCTAGGTCATCACATCCTTTTCCCTTTAAAAGAATTTCGTTCTCGAAATTCTTACCTGGCCTAACGAACAGATTTGGATAGTTCTTCCGCATTTCCTCTTCCATCTCCCAAGTTGTTTCTTCTACTCCATGGTTTTTCCGCAGGACTTTTGCCAAAGGAATTTTCTTCCTTCTTAACTCTTTCACTTTCCGATCCAAAAGTTGTACTGGTTGTTCCTTATAAGTCAATGACTCGTCAAATTCTAAATCTTCAGGTTGGAGTACATGAGTTGGATTTGGGTGGTACTTCTTAAGCAGGGAGACATGGAAAATATCATGGATTCTAGAAAGACTTAAAGGCAACTCCAAGCGATATACTACGCTTTCCACTCATTGTAAAATCTTAAACGGCCCCACATACCTCGACTTGAACTTCTTCCCTTTTTCGGTCATGATACTAGTTTTCAGTGGTGTAATCTTAAGGAAAACCCTACCCTAACTTCAAATTCTAAGTCTTTTCTCCGATTATCTACGTAGTTTTTCTACCGACTCTGAACTGCTTGAATCCTTTGACACATAAATTTTACTTTCTCATATACATCTTCAATCCACGGTAATTTTATTGGATTCACGATTTTTCTTTCCCCTATTTGTTTCCAATAAATTGGGGACGACATTTCCTCCCATAAAAAGCCTCATATGGAGACATTTGGATAGTCGAGTGATAGCTATTATTATAGGCAAACTCTACCAAGGTTAGGTATTGCCCTCAACTTTCTTCAAAATCCAAAACGCAAGTCCTCAACATGTCCTAAAGGGTCTGAATAGTTCTTTCCGATTGTTCGTCGGTCTGAGGGAGATAAGTAATGCTAAAATTCAACTTAGTCTCCAAAACTTCTTGTACCTTTTGCCAGAACTGAGACACAAATATGAGATCTCTATCTGACACTATACTTATTGGCACCGCATGTAATCTCACAATCTCATCCAAGTAGAGTTTAACTAATTTCTCCAAAGGATATTTCATGTTAATCGACAAGAAATGAGTATTCTTAGTTAAACAATCGACTATCACCCAAATTGCATCATAACCCTTCTGAGTTCTCAATAACCCCGACACGAAATCCATGGTAATGTGCTCCCATTTCCATTCAGGTATTTCTAATGGCTACACTAATCTTAAGGGTTTTTGGTATTCTACTTTCACTTGTTGACAAATAAGGCAGGTCTGAACGAACTGTGCTATTTCTCTTTTCATATTATCCCACCAATACAATTGTTTCAAGTCTTTGTATAGTTTATTACTTCTAGGATGTATTGAATATTTTGAGCGGTGAGTTTCTTCTAAAATTTTTCTTTTTATTCCATCATCCCTTGGCACCACTACTTGATTTCTAAACCTTAAAACTCCGTCGGATCCCAAGCAAAATTCTGGAAGTTCTCCTTTTTGCACTTTCTCACTCCACTTATAAACCACAGGGTCTCCCTTTTGAGCTTCCTTAATGTGTTCCAACAAAATAGACCTCACAACTATATTCCCACAAATCATTTTTTGATGCTCAATTTGAGGATTTAGCTCATTAATCCTTTCTAATAATTGCCATTCCTTAATTATAAGTCCGGCTATTTGAACTTTTCGACTTAGTACATCTGCTATTACATTAGCCTTTCTCGGGTAATAATTAATAGTGCAATCATAGTCTTCCAAAAATTTCATCCACCGACGTTGCCTCAAATTTAACTCTTTTCGAAAAAATAAATACTTAAAACTTTTATGGTCTTTATATACCTGAAAGATCACCCCATATAAATAGTGCCTCCATTTCTTGAGGGCGAAAATCACCGCGGTTAACTCCAAATCACGAGTCGGATAATTTTGCTCGTGAGGTTTCAATTTTCTAGAAGTATAAGCTATTACTTTTTCTTTTGCATCAATACACCTCCTAACCCTTCTTTCGATGCATCTGTATACACTGTGAAACAGTCTTTCTACTTGACAAAGTCAAAATTGGTGCACTAGTCAATTGCTTTTTCAATTCATGAAAACTAGCCTCACACTTGGCATCCCAAATAAACTTGGTGTTTTTCTTGGTTAACTCAGACAAAGGCCTGGCAATCTTGAAAAAATTTGGGATAAATCAACGGTAGTAACCTGCTAAACCCAAGAAACTACGAATCTTGGTGGAATTTTCTGGTTGCTTCCACTTAGATATCGCATTCACTTTCACTAGGTCCATAGTTATTCTATCCTTAGAAATTACATGCCCAAAGAAGGATATCTCATCCAACCAAAACTCGCACTTGCTAAATTTAGCATACAACTGATGTTCCCTTAGGGTTTGTAGTACTATCCTCAAATGGTATTCATTATCTTCCTTTGTTTTCGAATATACCAAAATATTATCAATAAAAATCACTACAAACTGATAAAAATTCGATGCATTAGATCCATAAAAGCTGTTGGTGCATTAATCAATCCAAAAGGCATCACTAAAAATTCGAAATGTCCGTATCTAGAATTAAAAACAGTTTTGGGTACATTCTCTTCTTTAATCCTTAGTTGATAGTATCGTTGTCTAACATCCAACTTAGAAAACACCACAATTCCTTGTAATTGATCAAACAATTCATCTATGTGAGACAAAAGATATTTATTCTTAATAGTAATATCATTCAACCCTCGATAATCGATGCACAGTCTCAAACTCCCATCTTTCTTCTTAACAAATAAGACTGGAACTCCCCAAGACGAATCACTCTCACGTATAAATTCTTACTCTAGTAAATCTTGTAATTGCAACTTTAATTCTTTCAACTCAATTGTTGCCATCCTATAAGGAGTTTTAGAAATAGGTGCAGTCCCTGACAGCAAGTCGATCTTAAACTCCACATCTGTCTTAGGTGGTAACGAGACCAACTCCTTAGGAAAAAATCAGGAAAATCTTTAACTGCTGGTATATCTTCCAACTTCACTTGTTTTCCTAGGGTATTAATTAGGAAAGCTGGGTACCCTTGAGATCTTTTACTTAGCAATTTCCTAACTCAAATCTCTGAAATAAGAGTTGACGAGGCTAACTTTCCTCTCACGTCCAGCCTTAGTATTGCTTCCCCCAGAATGCACAATTTCACAACTTTCATCTTACAATCCAACCGAGCATGATATTGAACTATCCAATCCATCCCCAAAATGACGTCATATCCCTTAATTAGTAAACTAATTAGGTTAGCCAACAACTTACACTCCCCAACCCAAATTTCACAATTTCTATACACCAAATTAGAAGTCAAGTATTGATTCCCCGTTGGTGTTCTAACTTCCAAATCATAAGGCAATTTAGCAGACTTTACATCTATCCCACTCATAAAATCAGGTTTCATAAATGAATGAGTCGCACCATGGTCTATTAAAACCTTAACTAAGCGATGCAATACAGGGATCGTACCTTCTATAACTTCAGTCGAGTCAGGGATTTGTTGATGATCGAAGGCATAAAGCCTAGCTGGCACTTTAGGTCTACCCTCTCTTGAACTCGTTGGCTTAATAGCAAGCTTATCTGATCGTTGAGTGTTACTTCCTTCTGAAGACATGAGCGGGCAACTAGAAATCTGATGCTCGGCATTTCTACCGCGTAAATACCTTTTTCCTTTCCTCCAACAATTGTTCTCAACATGACCCAACTTTCCACAATAACGACAGGATGCATGAAAGGTCACACCTTGGCCTCCTTGTGAGGTATTCTTTGACTGTCCCGGACCACTTTGGCCTCTTCTTGCTGGAGCCACTCTTGGTGGCTCTAACATTCTAACTCTATCGGTCTCACTGCCAGTTTTAATAGGTGGCATGCTCTTACTGGTTTGTCCTAATGTGCCACTCGGTATATTCCTTTTTCTTGCTTAAAAGGTTTTGACTTGAAACCTTGCACTCTCGACCCTCTGAGCCTTTTTTAATGCCTCGACGTAGGTATCAATTTGAGCTGCTGCTAGAGTCTCTTAGATCTACACATTTAGCCCTTGAACAAATCTCCTTACCCTTTTCCATTCAGTTATGATCAATTCTGGAGTAAATTTTGAAAGTCTAGTAAATTGAGTGTCATACTCCGTCACACTTAAATTATCTTGCCGAAGTCTTATAAAGTCATCCTCTCTTTTCTCTTAAATCAAAGGAGGAAGGTACTTCTCGTTAAACTCTCTCACGCAATTTGAGCAAGTTCAAGGGGTCTGATTTCTCTCCCACTTAATTCTCACAACATTCCACCAAGATCGAGCGGCTCCTTCAAATTGGAAAACGGCGAAGGACACTTGCGGCTCTTCAGTGTAATTTAGGGCAGCAATGATATCGATCATCCTTTCGAACTAACTCTCAACTATCTCAGGGTCAGGCCCTCCTAAGATTTAGGTGGGAAAAATTTTTGGAATCGTTCTAAAGCTCTATCTATTCCTTCCTCAAGAACCCCAGATTGAATCATAGGTTCTTGACCCTGCCTATCCACTATCCTCTGCAAGAGGTTTGTCATTCAGTTGATGGCCGTAGCCACTTGGTCACCTACTTCAATCCTTGGCCCCCGATTTTGATCAACTGCAAATCCTTGATCACTCCTTTGCTTTTGGGGTTGTTTACGTTCCTGACCATGATCTCGATCTCGACCATCCATGGTTTTAATGTAAGTCTAAACATGCGTAAACAAAATTTAACTACATGTACAAGCTATAACACCAACTACAAGTAAAATAAATATTTCATTCACGATTACAAGTCATAGACATGTACATCTGACCAAAAGAGTTCATAAGATTTTCTAAATTAGGGAAATAGGTCAGAATACACAAAATATAGCATCCAAGCTTCATCAAGAGCACAAAAATATCAAAAGAAATCCTATCTATCGACTATCCCCTATACACAAAAAGGAAGGACTTTCAAAGTGCGCTATCCTAGTCCATAACAGAGCCAGCAGACTCTCTCTCATGAGTAGAACTAGTTGCATCTCCCTCTCTAGGGGCTCCATCGCCCTGACCCTCCATATGTGCATTAGCGCCAAACACCCCTTAGAGTAGTGCTACACACTCGTCAATGATACCCCCAATTCGGTCCCTGACCTCTCTGACCGCCCTAGTGAGGCGGCCATTAACTGCCTGCAACTGCTCTCTAAAAGCATTCGTTCTTTCCTGCTCCATCAGTATATCATCCTGGAGCTCCTGAATCCTATTAGCTTGTAACCTCATGATGCCTCTCATCCTTTGAATCTCAGTCTGAACCCTACGGTTGGCTCTAGCTAACCTCCTCTTCTCATCATCTTTAGTTAGGACTATTCGGTCAGGATACAAGTAGATCTTCCAACAATCACAGGGCCGAATCCGACGCTCAGGTCCCCAACGCAGGAGAGGTCCCCTAGGTCTCTCTCGATAAGTAATGACTCGACGTGGTCTCGCTGGATCCTCATTACCATTGTTCCCTCCTTCCATGTCCTACATAACAACAGAAGAAGAAATTTAGACTTACCTACCAAGTTTAAACCCTAGCACTTAAAAGTCAATGTGACAACCCTACCTTACCCTAAGGCGAACCAAAGGGTTCGGTGGACCGCCTGTCCAGCTCTCGCCGGGACTACTGATCCGGAACAAACGAAAACCTTACCAAACGCTCAAAAGAACTTCAAGAAGATAACATTCAGAACCCAATTGAGCCGAACTAAAAGATACAATCAATCTTTAGGACAACATTCCCACGGAAAAAAAAAAACCAAAACGAGATGGAGGGCCACTGCCACGTCACAATCCAACCAAGTACAAGTAAACTTTGTTTGACATGAGAGAATATACATTCCCAAAGATATATAACCATAAGGAAACACTGTACAATATACATATTATTAAGTTTACAAATTAAAAGGGAACATCGTATTAAGATACATTTAGGGTTTCCAAATTGTCGAGGAGCTATACCAAAACAAAAGCATTTCTAACTAGCTCAACTCATTCCTCAAAACATCGAAGTTCTAAAAGATGGTTCCCTGTAAGGAAAACAAAGATAACAGGAAGAGGGTGAGCTTACGCTCAATGAGGTACCAAAATATTAGCAAGTAAGAATCATGGAACTTCGTATTCAATTAGTCACATACGCACATCAAATAAAGAAATGAACAACACCATAGATAGAAAGGATACGGGTGGCTCTCAGGAGCCAAATTCCCATTTGCTTCACCGGAGCTTGATCAAATAATAGTTGACACTCCGTTAACTTCCAAATAAAGTAACCAATCCAGTCCAGTAGAGCACCACTTTACACCAAAATTCCGTTCACCACACATACCCCTTACCGAGCCCGAACATCTCAACAGAAACAGAAGTGGTAATACTCGAGTATACCGGAATCAAGGGTCTCAATACCCAAAGATTCCTAGAACAGACTACTGTGGTTCGTTATCTAATCGACCAAACCCTTGCCGGCTCGACTCGAGTAACTAGCCACAGGTGTTGAGCTTAGAGGTTACAGAAAGGTCGTTGGATATCAGCCTCCAAACGACGTTCGAATAGTCTCAGATACAGATAACAGATTACATACAGTAAAGAGGCATACAGACAGACAAGAGAGCGAGTGTGATAAAGTACACCCTCGTCTCAAACAGAATAAACAGATACAATCATCCAAATCACATATTGCAGGTGCAGAAACCAAGTTAAGCAACAAATGAGGGGAGTGGTACCCTCACCGGTTCCAGTACAGATACTTCAAAATTTTTTACCCAAAGTGGCTTTAATCGCCAAGAAACCCTAAAATAACCAAGATAAAACAATTATAGTTCACACATCCACAAACCCAGTAAATAGAATGCATCAATGAGGCTCGACTACAAGTCGTATGCCTTCCCAAGTTAAGTACTAGTACAAAAGAATAAAATATGACTTTTGGACAAAAAGATAACAGTTGGTCCTAGGGTTACAAACAACTCCCAAAACCCTTCATTTTTACCAATATCAACTCAACTTGAAGGAATCGCGTAGCCCTAGAATTTTGGGCAGCATGCCCTCTGTATTTACCTATTTTCCAGCCATTTATGACTTCATTGTTTTCCTCAACTCAGTCCAATTCAACACATAAGAAATCTCAATACAATAGCCCTTCAACTAGGCTCAAGTTCATCCAAATACAAAGCAAGTCTAGGAATGCAACTAGAAATCAAGTTGTAAGGACAAAAGCTAAATAGTAGGTTTGACGTCTCTTAGCATATCGGTCACAACTGAAGCTACGCTTATCGGATTGGGGTGAAATTTATACCGTTTCGAACCTAAGATAAAGGCCTACAACTTTGATGAAGACCACTCAGTCCAGTTCGTAGTGTATTCAGGTCAAAATTTCAAATTACAGAACCAACATCTCACAATCAGACTAGTTAACCGTACTATGATTACATGACAATAACTCAGGCTACCGAAGTCCGATTGAGGTGTATCTTATGGAGTTTCGAAGACAAGACATATACCTACATTTCTTATGAAATTCTCCAAAGCTAAATTGTAACAGCCCCACCTTCCCCTAAGGCGAACCAAAGGGGTTAGCGGACTGCCTGCCCAGCTCTCGCCAGGACTAACGAGCAGTTACACGCGATCTAGAACGTTTCGGGAAAGCAAAAGTGCGCTCGGACAAGCCACAAATACCAAAATAAAAAAATATGAAAAAAAAATGAAAACGATGAATAGTGGCCTGGCACAGCAGAATCCGGCCGGAATCTGGCCGGATTCTTGGCCGGATACTGTCCAGTGAGCAAGGCCGGATTTTCAAAAAAAATCCCAAGGCAATCCGGCCGACAATCCGGCCAGTTTCTGGCCGGATTCCTGGCCGGATTTGGCCCTGTTCATTCCCGCCAAAATTTTTTCTTTCGCCGTTTGAAATACGAATTGATCCGAAAACCATCCAAACATCAACCAAACATAAATACATTGAAATTCAACATTTACAAGACAAAGCGGGATACCAAAATATCCAACAAGTTCATACACGTGCAATTAGCCAATTACAACCAACCATTGGTTGAAACAAAATACTTAGAGTTTTCACCCTCAAGGAGCTATTCAAAATATGCATTTACATGAGCTCAACTTGGCAACCAACAAGTATGATCTTTCCAAAAGTGATCATTTTCCTGTAAGGAAAACAAATGGAACGGAGTGAGCTAAAGCCCAGTGAGTTACTACCCCATAAGCAACAAAGAGCATATAGCATAACCTTTCACTTCAAGTACACAATTAAAGAATAAAACAAGTCGGTAAAAGGATACGGACGGCTCTCAAGAGCCCATTTCCACGCTTACATTCTTGATCCAATCTCATTGACTCTCCGTCAACGTTTATGAGTACCAACCGTAGAACCCACTTCACTCCCATCCCTTCCACCAAACATACCCCAACCGGGCCCGCACTCCAATCAGTAGCTTTTGGTAATACTCGAGTTTACTGGAATCAAGAGTCTCATTACTACAAGATTCCCCAGTACAGTCCCCGTGGCATGTCAATTTTCACGACCAAGCCCTCGCCGGCTCGATTCAATTGACTACCAACGGGGTTGAGCTCAGTAGTACAGTAAGGCCGTTGGATACTCATCCAAACGACACCAAATCAGTTTTTCATGAAGTGAATTCAATATCTCATATAGCAAGTGCAGTAAATCAGTGAAACGGTAAACAGTCATTAACGGTATCACAAGGGGTGAGGGCGGTCAAGTACACCCTCACCTCAATCAATTCCAATAGCCAAATAAGCCTTCAAGGCATCAAAATCACATATAGCAAAGCCACATTGTAACATTCAAGTGAGTAGTACACTCACTTATCAATTAAGTGTTGTTTCATGCACTTCCGTCAAGAGAATGTCGTGAACCACCGTCACGCCCTAGAACACGTAAACAAGTACAATGAGACTCGATAACGAGTCATAAAGCAATGCCAATCACAACCCCAATAGGGTTTTATAAACATAGACAAGTAGCATAGGTAACCAGAAATTTCAGCAATGTAACTAACTTGACCTTGACAAAACAGTTTTCGTCCTCATTTTGCGGTAATGGCACAAATTGCGCTACGCTTATCGGATGAGGGTACAAGACCCACCATCTCGAAGCTAAAAGACAGGGATACAACAATGTAGAAGGCCACTCAGTCCAAATCCTAGCACAACTAGGTCAAATATGCAAAATACCAAACCAGAACCTTAATTGCAGGTTTACAAATTACACTATGCTGTAATTAGTCCAACTCAGTCTATACAAGTCCAAATTCATTGATTCCAAAGGCATATGGTAGCTAAGACATCAAGCTACATTTCATCAGAAGACCTCAACAACCAAATCCAAAACAATTCCAGTCAAAACAGCCGATTACAGGCGCAGTTCGGCCATCCTGATGAACCCAGAACAGCAACAGTAAAAACGACATTTCTCACTCTACACTACTCCAAATGACCTGAAATTTTACAGGAACCTCAAACACATCAATACCTACAACTTTCATGTTTTAAGAAAAGGCCAATTCGGCCTCTAACCATATGATACAAAACCGGACAGAATTGGGGTTATGAAACCCTAACTTTTCACATTTCCTTCCAAACCCAAAATTGGTTGCAATTACCAAACATACACACTTACTAGAGTCATTCTAGGCCATTTCCAATCATCATACAAGGCCACAACAACATGATCATATTAAACCAGAAAAATCATCAATAAATTGAAAACTTCACCAATTCCTCTCAAACCAAGAAATGAACCACAAATTCATCACTTTAGCTACCATTAAGCACAACTTAAGCTTCATTAAGTGTAGGAGGAAGTTCAATCACCACTCACCTAGTAAACAAGAGAGGGAGAGTTGTAGGACACCTTAGCTTCTCCAAAAACTTCACCAAACTAACCACTAACACCAAATGGAGAGATTTTATGGAGTAGAAACAAGATCAAGCAAGTGTTTTGGAGGATTTGAGCTAGATAGTTGCCAAGATTTTGAAGAGTTTCTCTTCCTTCTTTGCTAGAGAGGGCCGGCCACCAAGGAGGTAAGAAATGGTGATTTTTGTGGTAATTTTGAGATATTTAATCAATGGGTCAAATAAGTCCAAAAGGTGAATAGTTGTCATAAGTCATATCCAATATAATGGTGACACTTGTCACCTTCATTAATGCAATCCTATCTTTTTTTTTCTCTCACATCAATCAAATCTCACCCTCTACTTATCTCTTAACATCCGATAAATTTCCACCAGTATCCGGAATTTAACCTAATTGGCCGAATTTTTCCAAACTTTTCGCACTAGTAGGTCCCACGTCCATTATATATTCTTAATTTTTTCAAAAACTACCCAATGCTAGAAAAATCATCTAAAAACTATATTTACTCATAAAATCCACCAAGAAAATTTTCCTAAGCCAGAAAATGCAGAAAACATGCCATTAAAGGAAATAAACCCTAGGAAAATTATTAGGGGATTTACGGGTTCTCACATAAATCATGCATTTTCAGAGTCAAAAAATTGAAATCTCTACGAAGACAGAAAACTGTCCGTGAAAATAGGGCTTATGGGCAGTCAAAGTTATTTCGGTCATTTCACATGCTACGGTGCTCCAATCGAGTTGAAATTTTACAGGCAGCTATAAAACATCATTTTCTACAACTTTCATGTTTTGTGCTAAGCCTAATTCGGCCTCTAACGTGGTCAAACAGAACCGAGTAGAACAGGGCAAATTGGAACCCTTAAACTGGAATTTCCGCACAAAATCGAAATTTTTCCAATTAACACACAAGGGATCCATTTAACACAATTTAGATCCATCAATTCAAGGCCAACCATAACCATCATATGAAAACAGAAAAATTCCCAAAAAAATCAGAAATTTAGCTAACTTCACTCTGCTCCATAAAATCTTCCATAAAATAGCATATTTAGCCACTACAAACTACTAATTTACCATTATTAGGAACACAAGTGAGTTTCCAAGAAAAATACCTTAACACCTCAAGAAAGGTAGTAGCTTAGGGGTTTTTCTTCCAAAACAACTCCACCAAGATCTTCAAACTCCCTTAGCAAGTCACTTTTGTGGACTAATTCAAGGTTTAATCGGTTGGATTTCAAGATTTGTGCAAGAAATGGAAGATGAAAGTTGAAGCTCTCTTTCTTTTTTCTCCCTAAGAGGTTCGGCCAAGAGGATGAAAATTGGAGATGATTTTGGGTCAAAATTGTTCTTTTAGTAAAGGTAAGAAAGTTAGGCAAGTCCAACTTCCCATCGGGTCGCGACACTTGGCCCTTCTTAAGTTTATTCTTATCCCTTTGTCTACCAAGCTTAACCTAGATAACTATCCTCTAATTATCTCCTAACACCTTGTAAAATAATATCTCTTGATACAAAACTTCAATTAATCGTCAAAATTTTACCACACTTAGCGCACTAGCGGGTCCCACGTCTTCAACGCACTTCATACTTATCAAGAACTAACTTATACTATGAAAATGGTGTAAAACCTATACTCACTTATAAAAATCTCTGAAAAATCAATATAATAGGGTTTAATGAAGAAAATGCAGGCGAGGAAATAATATAAAATTAGGAAAATTTACGGGTCCTCACAGTCAATACTTAAACAATTCCCAACTTAACAAGTCATTCTAGCATTCCTATTATTTCATATCTACAGGATTCCCTATTCGGTCCAGATTATTCCCTATTCGGTCCAGATTACTCTGAAACCTAAGTTTTGATACCAACTGTAACAATCCCACCTCTCTCAAGGGCGTACTCTAAGGTATTAGACGATCGCTTACCCAACTCTCGTTGGGACTCGTTAACAAACCACAAAATCAAATTCAATATCCAATCTTACCACAAAATATGCTAAATACAACTAATATATACAGTTGTTTGTCGAAACAATTTAAAATATAAAAGAGAGTTTAAATGTATAATTCACCTTCAAAATAATATAGTAATCTATTCACTTAGTCTAACTAAAAGAAAAACTAAGTGCTAATTTCCCGAATTACGAACCAACCCTACTAAGATAAACAAAAGGAAATGTATGAGCTTGCGCCCAGTGAGATCTAAGAAAGACATGCAATTTAAGAAAGAAATTATTTCACATATTTAAGTCAACAAGAAACATAAACAAGAAATATCATATAAGCACATCATAAAAAAATTGATATGTCCATCATTAAGGATACTGAGCACTGGCAAACACTCAATCAATAAGTAATTCAAGTAGTTGACATTCCATCAACTTTCATGTCCATGTAGAATCGTCACTTCACACCACTCCATCCACCTTTCACCCCCTACCAGACTCGCACACCAACAAAATTTCAGTGATTGGTATTACTCGAGTATACCCAGTACAGTATGGATCCAACACATAAATACTACCCAAGATTCGCTAATTGAGTTGACCAAATCCTTGCCAGTTCAATCTCGAATAACTAGCCATTCGGCTTTGGGACCCCCATATATCAATAATATCATATCACATTCACTTATAGCAATAACAATTCAGTAGGATCGAGTGCGATAAAGTACACACTCGTCCGTTCATAAACAAGTTCAAAATGACAGTTCATAGTCATATAATTTTTCTTAAATTCATTGACATATCAAGCATACATATAGTGCTATTACGCACTTAGAACACTCACCAAATTGCACTTAAGCCTCCACAGAAGGATCGCCTGCACGTTCAGTTTGCAACCTTGACAAACAAAGACAACATATAAGTGAACCTTTAGAGTTCAAATTAGTCAACTTTAGTGTCCTAGGCACTTCAACCCAATTAAGCTTTCAAATCGACAATTCAGGTAAAAGTACTCAACTTTCTATTAGGACAAAAGCATTTCAAAAGTTTAGACAAGGCTTTTCGATCCTCTAATAGTTTTGTAGCAAGCAAATCATAGCAAAAGTCCACTTTTCAATTACTTACATTCGTAGTTTTTGTCCCAAAATCATCTCACAAACAAGGATCAAAATTAAATAAGGTTTCTTGAACTAAACCAACCAAAACTTCATGAAAACAAGGATCCAAAGTCAAATCAGTCCATAAAGTTGTCAACCACTAAACTTTGGAGGAAATCTTACTTTTCCCCCTTTTAACTTCAAAATTTTGATCCAAAATCATTATACGTACCAAGATCAAAGTCCAATAGAACCTTTTGAGTTAAATTCCACCCAAAACAGTTTGTAAAATAGAAAATTAAAACTGGAGTTTTAACTCACAAATTCGGCCAGCTTAGGCCATTTTTTGAGCTTCTGCAACTTTACTTTTTCCAACAAGATAACCCACATCACCACTTCATTTTCTTACAAATTTTTCAACATACTTCAACCAACATACATAGAGTCAAGTAGCATCAAATTTCTCAAAATTTTTCTAGCACAAGTGTATAAACAAGGCACAAATTTAAGGAAGGTAAAGCTAAAATTTTGCCCATGATAATTGGTCATCTAAATAGAAATTTCAGCATATATATACTCCAATTTTCACCAATAATCCACCATAAATCACACTCAATCCTCAAGGGTTTCATCAATCATTAACCCTAGGATCTCAAGAGACAAGAATCCACCAAATTCTAGCCAAATATATCAAGATCTTAGCATACTGTAGACACCAAAATTTTAGCTTTTTATTTATTTTTTATTTCATTTAGTTGATTTTGTTTTAATTTTTTTGTTTATTTTTCTCTTATTTTAATTTTGTTAAGAAAACCATTTTATTATTCATTGGAAGAAAATAAAAAGAAAAATCATCACCAAACAAAAAATTTTTAGCATTTTTATTCTAGTTGATTATTTTTGTCTATTTCCATTTTGTTAAAGAAAATCATTTCTTTTTTCATTCATTGGAAAGAAAAGAAAACTAAAAAAAAAATGCTCCACCCGTGCGTGCCTAGCACGCGCGCATCATGGATCAAATTGCAGCTCCATTTCACCGTTCATTTTCCACTGATTTTTCTGGTTTTTCTCCAAAACTATGGCCACCTCATTCCCTAGGATTCTTATCAAGAACCTTCTGGAATAATGGCCATCGCATGGCTCTAAAATATTCAGCAAATCTCAACTCTCATCCTCACCTCTGAGGTGATGGTTTGAGAGTTAGTGTTCCATATAAATAGAACGGAAACAGCTGAACAAAGGAGGACAGAAGTAGAGAGAATAGGGGTTGGCGGCTGAGATTGTGAGTGTAGACACCAAATTTTTGATTTTTTAACTTTATTTGTTTAATTAATTTAATAGGTTTATTTGCTTCAATTCTAGGGTTTTTATTTTTATTTTATTTTATTTTTATTTTTTTCTGGTTTATTTTATTTTTTATTTTTTATTTTATTTATTTATTTATTTTTGTCTTCATACTAAATTTCAG
>NC_040040.1:34564628-34715495 GCF_003713205.1 Coffea eugenioides
CGCCTCATCAATTATCCCACAAAAAGCTTGTCTTTCCTGAACTTCTCATCGTTTCTCCGGTTTAGCCCATCAAAAGCTCCGTTGTTGTGTAAACACACTGAACAGTTTCGGTTAAAGCTTTCCCCACCCAAAGTGTGGAATTTCGAGCGTTACAGAGGAAAAACACCAGCTCTTTATGGCATTTACCCAAACATTTGTGAACACCGGCTCTTTCTGCGTCTTCTCAATGAATGGGTTCGGGTTACGACGTTCGTGGCAGCATACGATGAGTGAGTCTGGACAAGTTTGAAGGACGCGACCTTTTGGTTGCCATTTACCCCGCCCGACCTGTCTGCAAAATCTGTGCTACCGGCTTCTACGACTTGGTTGACGACCACAGGTACGAACTAACCCTCCCTGTTTATCACTGTGGAACCTCCTTTGCTATGCGATTAACGCCCGTAAATTTACGATGTACATGTAGTTCATGACTGTTCATCTTTCCTTGCTATCGGTGTATTGTTACGGTTCTGATGAATTGACCGTATTGACACATACGTTGGTTGGTTTGAAAAAAATGTTACGGATGACAGTTTTTTGACGACAGAATGTTGCGTCGTTTGCAGGAGAAGTCGCCACTTTCCCATTTCTGTTCGAACGAACGCTAAGGTTAGTCGGATGTCCAGAAACAGTGGGATATTACACCTGATCTATCATTTTTGGATTTTATGAGGAAGTAGTTTTTGTTTGAAGTTTACTCCATTCTTGGGGCTTTCAGGGATTCACTAAACTGTGCCCAGTAAAAGGAGTTAACCGGTCATGGCCAACGTACAAAAACGGAGTTCAGGAACCTCCATCCTCTCCCTTCCGACCGAGGTGCTATCCGAGGTGCTTGCACGTGTCGCGTCTTCTTCATCCACTGATCTTTTCCGGGCAAAACTGTGGTTCGTTCTGCTATGGATGATACTAACTGGAAGAGGCGTATTGTTGTTTCATTCTGTGCTTTTAGTTGTAGTTTAATGGATCATTTCTATTATTTTGCAGCTGTAAGTTGTTCAACGAAGTTTCCGACGCAAAGAACATTTACCAGCGGGTGTCCCTCGACAGGTTTGAAATCGTTCCGTGGCAAAAAAACCACAAAGTGTCGAGGTTCTTGAAGAAGTGCAGACAAAGCAAAAATCCAGAAGCCTTGTACCGAAAAGGAGTGGTAAGTTGGGTTGCTTTGGAACGTAAGACGCAATAGTTATGGGAAAATTCGGTAATGTTTTAAATGGAATAGTAATGAACTAACATTCCATAACCATACTTGAGTTACAAAATTTCTACACCAAGCTCACATCATCTCTTTCATTTGAACTTCAATGTGATTTTGGTCAGCACACTTCACCCAAAAGATTGGCCTACAACAGGTTACTGCAGCTTTGGGCCCCAGTAAATAACTGTTGTCTCGCCGCCACTGTTCTGCCTGCACTTTTAAACTTTTTCGTTACTCATACATTTCGCAAGACTGTAATATCAACCTTGGAACTGCTTAGGTTGATTTTTTTTCGGATAAGCACGAGGACTCAGCATTGGAAAACCTGGAAGAAGCTGCTAATTCAGGCCATGCCGATGCTGCATATGCGTTGGGAATAATTTACATCTTTGTTGGTGGGGACGAGTTAAAGCGCAAAGGTATGAGACTGCTCATGAAATCCAGAATTCTTAAAGGCAGAGTGAATCTTTGCCGTCAGAATTTGCGAGCGCTGCTAAGGATGATATGGGTCAAGAATCCTGTGTTTCTAAACCCAACGCCCATTTGTTGTGCCATGACACATGAGAGGAAAACATCTTCATGGCCTATGGATGCTGATGAAGTGGAGGAGAGTACGTGTGAAGGGTGCGCTTGCGATGAAGAAATTCGAGCAATTTGTGCTGCCCTGCCATATCGTTAGTGTGTAAGATTGAATGTTGACAACACTAACCGTTACGCTTTTTTTATGTTTGCCAACTGAATTGACAGCTACTTCTTACTCTCTTAATATTACTGGTATGAAAACATAAATAGCTTATCTTGGCCCTTGTATGTTCTAACTTTTTCTCGACAAAACGCCGTTGTAGACAAACGTGTATGAAATGTAAGAATAAAGGATGATAGTTAGAAGGTAAAGAGGGAACTCCTCAGCTGTGATGTACGTGACGGATACTGTAGTGAAGTGAGAAGTTTACTAAGTACAAACGAAATGGTGGTTGATTAGATACTGCAAAAAAATTTACTTATGGAAAAAAGGGTACTATGTTCTTATAATGGAGGAAAGCCATAAAGAGCTTGTCTTTTAAGACAATGTGATACTACGATGAATAGACCACGATTTGATTTATGAAATTATCCAAAGAAAATTGCTGAATGATTTTGTCGACTTAATTAATTAATTATTATACATATTCATATAATGCATTATATAATTATGCTAATCTTTAATTTTATATTACTATATACACATATATATTATAATTATATGCACATATAAAATACATTTATAAATATATTTAAATAGTAATATGTAAATATATATTATAACAGTATTTATAATATACATTTATAAAAAAATTTAATTAATGTATAATATACTTTATAGTGATATAATATATTAGTATAATTATACAATGCATAACAAAAATATATATAATAATGACATAATTTTCTTTGCATAATTTGATAATCCAAATCGTGGTCCCAGTCTGTAAAGTATCACTTTGTAGTAAAACACCAGCTCTTTATGGTCTTCCTGCATTATAATAACAGAGTACCCAATTATCCCATAAATAAATATATTTATCGGATAATATAAAAATTAAACTCGATTTACAATAAAAGTGATGCTCTTTATGGCTCTCCTTTATTATAAGAAAAGAGTATCCATTTTTCCAAAAACAAATTTATTTATCGGATTAAATGAAAATAAACAAGTTCTTGAATAAAACGGGAGCTCTTTTTGGCTATCGTCCATAAATTATCCATTTCATGATTTTTTCATAAGGTAATTCGGGGGAGGTTTCTGAGGGTATCCCTTATAATATATGTGTATATAATATTAATAAATTATATAAAAACATATTTACATTTGTTATTATCAATAGATTGTAATCTGCTGCCAAAGTAATTTGGCTTCCGCATAACCCGATTCGAATACACGCTCCAATACCGAAACGGGTTGAATTTCGAAAATGTAAATCGGGTTTGCCTCCCCTCCACGCCCGTCCCCGCCTCATCAATTATCCCACAAAAAGCTTGTCTTTCTTGAACTTGTCATCGTTTCTCCTGTTTAGCCCATCAAAAGCTCCGTTGTTGTGTAAACACACTGAACAGTTTCGGTTAAAGCTTTCCCCCCCCTTCTGAAATTTGGAGCTTTTCGAAAAGTTTTTCGCGGCAAGGTCCAAAAAGAAGTAGATTTATCGCGTTCGCTTCCTCTGTTGCTCAAAGTACTCAACAATTGAATCGCATCCCGGAGCAAGCATAGGCAGTAACATGGAGGCCTGTATGAGTCTTCCGGTGTATGCAGGCATGTGGGTCGACGTAGAAGGTCTCGCTGGTGAGTGTATTGATATCACGGAATATCTGAATGCCCAAAATTTGTTAAATTTGCTAGCAAATAATGACAAGTGCTATGATGCGATGGTTAGGGAATTCTATGCTAACTGTAGGGCAAATAAGCAGAAGTCAGTTCTGCGTTCAGTCGTTAGGAATGTAGAAGTGTCAGTGTCTACTGAGGTTTTGTGTTCAGAGTTTGGGTTGGTTGACAGTGGATACACTGTTGACTATAAACGGATTAGCGCAAAGAATGTAGATAAGGTTGCTGTGAAGGGGTACAATGACCTAGAATTTCTTGGAGAGATTAGGCAAAATGGTGACAGAGTTATGAACACGGGGAAAAAAACTAAGTTTTATGCGCCGTATATGAAAGTGTTGCCACGGCTGTTACATCTGATAATAACTCATAACATTTTACCCAAAGCCGGAAGTATCACTTCCATTAGTGCATTAGAAAGAGTTATATTGTGGCATATGTTACACAAACAACCCGTCAACATAGCCAATTTGATCATTGCAACAATGCTCAACAGGATTAGGAAGATTAAGAGCAGGGAGAATAAGAGAACACATCTCCCATTTGGTATGTTGCTGACCAGGCTCTTTAGGCGCTTTAATGTGCCATTCTTGGCTGACCATGTTGACAGAGGATTTTACGCCCAAAATATGGGAGTATCGTACTTCAAAAAACTGGCATTCAAAGCTGAAGATGGTGGTTGGATGTGGAAGAAATCCTATACCTCTGATGCTGTCATTGGTGAGACTGGGGACGCGAATAGAAAAGTTGAATAAATAAATAAGATGGATAAGGGGGGAAGTGTGCTGGGGTCGAGGTGGGGCCGGTTGTGGGGGAAAAGGCACACCTTCAAGATGTTGTCATACTGTCTGAACAAACCAGAAAAGGGGCAAGTGTATGTGACAAAGTTATTTTACTCCTTTTTGTTTCTTCTTCTCGATGGCAACACAGGAGCATAACCCAATATTTGTATGACTAGGTTGCAGATAAAGTGACACAAATTTTACAAAGGGTTGGTGCCATCGAAGTGAAGGACCGCGGAATTGAGAAATTGCCATTTCTACGAGATGTAAGACATGCTCTTGCGCTCTCCTGTAATCCCCTTTATATATGCTAATACCTTTATTGTCCAGTGTCTACCACAAGCTTCCGGCGTAGCACCTGATGAATTGAAAGAAGCCGTACGCTTTCATGTCAGAGAACTCGTCCCGCAGATGTATGTTAAAGTATCGGTATTTTCTTTGGCTAACACTGATCTCGCTTTCATCTGATTATTGTAATCATCTCAATCATTGTTCACAGCTGTGTGAGTACACTAGATAGGCAGCATCTCTTTGATATTACAAGAGAAGAACTGGAGGAAGTGATGCTTCAGGACACACTAATCAGTGACAAAGTAAGTTTTTTATGCGATTGCACAGGCCTACCTTGTTCACTAATCTCGCTAAAAATTGTCCACTCGATGTTGAATGTTTGAATTTGTTCCATTCTCTGAAGGTTGTGACCCAGTACCTTCACTTACTCCAGAAAGAATATAAGCAATTCGTTTTCTTCAATCCTATGTTTTGGGTACGTAACGAAAATTATTATATGTGCTGTTGTGCCTTGCAAAATGTGGACCTAATACTTGCTTCTCAATCACTTGGTTGTAGCTTAAATGCGTCTTAGACTATCCATGCATATCTCCCGCAACCAAAAAGACATTCGTTGATCAAAGCAATGACGACTATCAGTCAAATCCTGAAAAGGTAAACATTAGCTATCATTCTCGCCTTAACATTCTTATACAATATGAGTAGCAGCTGCATGTTAGTGGAATTGGATTTAGCCTAACATGCCTTAGCTTTTAACACATTTTGGTAACATTGCTTGTTGTATGCGATTGCAGATTTTTTTCCCAATCATTTATTCAAATCATTGGTTGCTCATGATTGCACATGTCAAGGACAAACAGGTGTACATTGTTGATTCTATGGACAATTACAAAACCATCTACCAAGGTTTGATGCAATCTGTGGTGAGTATACTCCAAAAGCGTACCTTAGCTTCGTTTCCGAAGAAGGCAACATTTTTCTAACATTCGAAACCTGCTGTATTTATTTCCTTTTTTAGGAATGGATTTTGATGGAAATTTTCCACGAAAATCAACCCTGGACATTTATTCTTGTAAAACACAAACTAAAACAGACAGACGGGGCGAGTTGCGGGGTTTTCACTTTGAAGTTTGCGCAATGTTGGGCAAAGGGGTGTCGGCCAGAATTTGTGAGTGCACACATTGACAACCCCTTGTGGCAAGCTGACTCTATTGCGTCTGACATTGTTTCTGAATGTATGTACAGCTTGATGTTGTCATTGCTAGAAAATTTATTGCCTGGGAGATCGCTTTGGGTAAACTTGCGGACCCGTTCGCTTATGCTGCTTTCCTGATAGAAAATAAACAGGCACATGAGGCTGTAACCAGAGGAGATTTGCAAGATGATGCTACCAAGGATGTGGGCCATCACGAAACAGGGAACGGTACATTATGTCTCGCCTTTACTGTAATTGGTTCGTTGCATATGAAGGCAATATTAAATTTTAAATTCTTTAGGGCTGTAGCAAATTATTGGTACGAAATTAATCATTGTATAAAGGAAACCATAAAAAGTGTATGTACCTCTGTTCCGATGCATCTCCTTGTGACAACATTGTAATAAATCCTCGGCCCCAGAACTTTGCTTTACACTTTCCAATTCCTCTTGTTTGATTTCTCATTATGACATTCAAATTTGATCTCACAAAACAATCCATGTGCTGAAATGCTGTATGCCTTCAATTTTTCCCCAGCCGAAGGTACAAGGGTGAAAAAAACCCGCCAGAACTTGCGCCCAGCAATGATTCAAAGAAGAAGCTTCTTATTCTTGATTTGAATGGAGTGCTTCTGGGCAGTGCATTTACAAGGATGACCAGAAATCGGGACTTTAACTTCAGACCACATTGCTGTGAATTTTTGCAGGTCTGTCTGTCATATTTTGAGGTGGCTGTTTGGTCATCAAAGCTAAGGTATCCGCCAACCTATATTTCAATTACTTGATTAACTAGAACGTCCACAAGTTTTTCTGTTGTTCCCTTAATTCAAGACAGTTGTGTTTTCTGCAGCCACAACATTCAACCAGTGTTGGACAGTCTATCCAAAAAAATGAATGAACGTTTGGAGCAGAGACTGTTATTTGTTTGGGTGAGATGTCATTCACAAATTACTTCGATTGTGTGTAGTCAGTCCGTGTGTAAGACTTCTGATAAATCAAAGTCGGGAACAATCAATATTGTGCAGGATCAGTCGCGGTGCACTATGACACAAACCAGGCTTAGGGAAAATCCAGACAAAACAGTGATGTTTAAGGACCTGAAACGTGTGTGGGGAGAATATAAGTCGTACAACAGCTCTAACACGATATTAGTCGATGATTCTCCGTATAAATCCGTCCTTAATTCTGTAAGTGCACCATACGGGAACTGATCGTTATGTTGTATATGTTCCAGTATGCACAAACAACATGATCAGGCCTAACTGTTTCCATATTACTCGTTCTTCAGCCGTACAATGCCATCTTCCCCACCTCTTATACATGTTACACTGTAGAAGACAATTATTTGGGTAAGACCTGGTCTTTTTGGCTTTGAAATGTGGCTTTTGCTACGGAAGAGCATCCGTTCAAAGATTGGCCTGACACAAAACTTATTTGCAGATCCTGAAGGAGATTTTGTAGGACACCTGAAGAAATTGGCCCATGCTGATAATGTACAAGATTTCATTAAGCAAAACTGTTTTGGACAATCACCCGTAACAGAAGGCAGTGTGGATTGGAACTTTTATGTTAATGTTGTCAGCAAGCTTGGACTGCAGAACACAGCAAAGCAAGTGACGCGCAAACGGGAAGCCCCAAACATATATCCTCCGGAGGTATTTAGATGCATTCATGTTCAGGACTATGTTGACAATAGTTCATTTCATTTTTTTGATAGCTAAAATTGCGTCTGATCATATGCACAGACCAAGAAAAAAAGGAAAATTCGAAAGCATGAGGAAGATCAGTTTATGGGCCGTTCACTGTACGGAAGCTTCTCCAAACCATTGGAAGGAGAGAACCTATCTTCTGATGGGACACACGGGTTAAAAACTTTTGTGCTTTAGTCAGACACTGGGTCTGTCTAATTCATATATGTTGGTACTACTTTCTTCCCTTCTGTTTTTGTTTGCAAAGGGCCATCGCTGAGTTTTTTTATGCAAATTCTAAAAATGTCGAAGTTGGGAATGACGTATGTTGTATGCAGGTTCCCGAATGCACATGAGGAAAAATAATCAGATAATGCCTTTAATTGCTGTCAAATGCAGGATGCGTCAGCCATATACTTCAGACCACATTGGCATGTAGTAAGTTTAGCCTGTTTTCATTCTAATTGTTTGTTGGCAACTTATCGTCTAAACATTAAGGATCTAAATGTCACTCACTAAATCTGCCCGTCTGGTTAACCTCTCGGATACGTGCAATACTAACAGTTGGTCAGGGAGCAATGGTTGACATTAATTGAGCTAGGCTCCTTGCTTTGCGTCTGTACCAAAATAAAGTCCAGCAATGGAATCTTCAAACCCAACACGAAGTCTGTATGAGTAATGTATTCCTTTAACTAACCCCTGGTTGAATATGTCATTCGATAGGGAAAATTAGCTGCTGGACTAGGAGCTTAAGATTGCCTCACTTTTGAATGGGGATGTCTATGCTGCTGACAGGCTTGGAGAACTTACAATACATTTCTGGGCCTGTATTGATGCATTCGTTGTACAAATTGGAATACGTTATTGAAGGGATGCACATGACGCAGGCACAGATGTTTCCCATCATGCAAATATATATGTCCATATATTTATAATATATATGTGTATGTAGTAATAATATATTATATAATTATATTTGTTATTACAAATATAGTAATATATACTAAAAATTATACTTATTAATATATAATATTCTCTAGAATTATAAAAAATATTAGTACAATTACACAGTGTATTAAATAAAAATATATTATAATTTTTTATATAAATAAATAAACTAATTCTAAATTTTTTGGGATAATTTCATAAACCAAATAGCGGTCACTTCTGTAATGTATCACTAAACCATAAAAGGCCAGTTCTTTATTACCTTCCTCCATTATAAGAACAATGCACCCATTTTTCCATTAATAGATTCATTTATCGGATAAAATATATGATAGCTCGTTTTGCAATAAAACCCCAGCTTTTTATGGCTTTTCTCCAATATAACAACAGAGTACCCTTTTTCATAAAACAATTTTTTTATCCAATAAAATTAAAATCAATCAGTAAATTATACTAAAATGTATATTATAATTTTTTATATAAATAAATAAACTAATTCTAAATTTTTTGGGATAATTTCATAAACCAAATAGCGATCACTTCCGTAATGTATCACTTTCCCATAAAAGACCAGCTCTTTATTACCTTCCTCCATTATAACAACAATGCACCCATTTTTCCATTAATAGATTCATTTATCGGATAAAATATATGATAACTCGTTTTGCAATAAAACCCCAGCTTTTTATGGCTTTTCTCCAATATAACAACAGAGTACCCTTTTCCATAAAATAATTTTTTTATCCAATAAAATTAAAATCAATCAGTAAATTATACTAAAATATATATTATAATTTTTTATATAAATAAATAAATTAATTCTAAATTTTTTGGGATAATTTCATAAACCAAATAGCGGTCACTTCCGTAATGTATCACTTTCCCATAAAAGACCAGCTCTTTATGACCTTCCTCCATTATAAGAACAAGGCACCCATTTTTCCATTAATACATTTATTTATCAATCAGTTCTCTAGTAAAACCCCTTTTCCAATAAAACATCGGCTCTTTATCGATTTCCTCCACTATGACACAGAGTACCAATATCCCATACTTACTAATTCACTTATCGGATAAAATTTAATTGAACACGATTTGCAATAAAACACCAGCTATGTATGGCCACTTTATTTGTTCGATAAAATCGGATCGATATTATACTTGAGTGCCATTTACCCGTTAGCATAGAATGCAAAGCAAGAAACTAACCTATTGCAGGTTAAAACTCCGTGTTAAGACAAATTGTTTCGGATACGTCAAGACACCTAATTCATAAACTCTCGCGATACATAAATTTAATTACCACAAATAAAATATTTCAATCTTTTTTCATTTATTTCTAATGACTGCATACCATGGATCACTGTACGCTACTCATAACCAACCACAAATCTTCTCTTAACTCTCGACCACATGAAGATTGTGGTACTCGTTATCCCCATGGCAACGTCTCCCCGCACCAATAGACAGCGAGTTTGCTCGGTTGAACTTTGCTTTCCCTTCCTCTAATGAAACTCATAGATACACACCAACCGCTTGCCTTACTATGGCAGCTTTTGGACTCTCTGTCTCCGTCTTCTACATTTTAGGCTACGACGACGTCCATCCGACTATGACACCGCCTAAAACATGGCCCTTTCCACAAAATGCCGCTACTTTGTCTCTCTATCTTGCCACCTTCATTGAACCTCAACTTTATTCATCTCCAACCTCCTGTGCGTGTTCGCTTTCCGCATAATTTGATGACGGACAACGTTGGCATCATCCAGAACCAAAGACAGTGCTACTTTGCGCCGCTCCTGCTCCGAATTGTACTGCACCCATAAATTTGTTACTATCTCCATCGTTCGCAACCAATGCAAGCATACACACTTACTGTTACAGCATACGACGCCATTCCTTTTTCCTTACCTGATTCCATTTCCAGCTTCCAATTCCACTTGATAACATATCCATGTACTTCAGCATGAATAACCCACAATCCCACCTGCATTACAAACCATAACCACATATATAGACAACCGTTGCTGAACTATGGAAAAAACTTCCAAACCTATGCACATGCAACTTACGCATTCCGTTGCTGTGGACATGTGGCTGCAGCTTTTATTTTGTACAGCCAAAGGCATGACGAATACTGCCCCTCCAAACCATAAGTCAGCGCTGCTTCCAACCTTTCAATCTGACGGCCATACAAGAAAAACATATGCAATTTTAAGTTTACTGCCACCAATTGTAAAGGTGATGGTCGTGTTCATGAAATGTTTGACAAACCAACTTAGTTTACCACTGTCTCCACGGAGCTGCGCCTATTCATTTCCGTTTGCTCGTCTCCTCTCATTGAATCATAAATTAATACTTCTTCGCTTCCCATGTCCACCACACACATATACCAATGCTCATCGTGCCACATTGGCACGAATATCTGAAGCATAGCAGCGGTTAGTTAGTCATCATCATGGCAATCTGTATCTATTCCATTATGCTACATAACAGGGCAGCTGCTCGTACCTTCTCACACTTTTTTATATTACCTCCTACTTTACATTCCTGTAGATATGTACAGTACAGCTCGTCTACTGATTTGTTGAACTCCAAAATCTCTTGCTACAACACGACAGTAAAATATGACATTTTAATATGAATGTACGTACTCACAAGCCCCTAACTTTGGCCGAACACTTGTACCTGAAACCAAGTTGGCATGAACCACCATCGCATTGACTGATCGTCAGGACGCCTTTGCTGCCTTGCTATTTTCATCGCACAATAGCAATTGATTATCTGCACCAAACTCAAGTCACATCACTTCGTCCTCCGTGAAACAGTCCACACAACACCACCCAATTTCAATCCCTCGATTTACTCACATCACATGCCATGGGTTTTTCAGGAAGCAACGACCCCATTGCATCCTGACTTGTTGTCTGCCCCTTAATTGACACCAGTACTTCCCTGTCATTACAACAGCGTACATTAATCTTTTCCCTATGTGTATTACGGTTTCATAATCTACAAACTTGATATCATCATTTTCAATGACTCGAGTTAAAACGGCCAGAGTAGGTTCGGTCTTCCTCACTAATACAACCAGCAATCACGGTTTCAATGACTCAATCGGTCCTTAGGGTCATTGAGTTAGCCTAAGGCGGTTATGTACTCACCATAAGGGTCATTGAGTTATCATTGTACTTCGATTCTCAAACTTCTGGAATACTCACCTTTTATTCTATATGCAACCATGTTACCTACCCTTGCTTTTTATATAAGGTGGCATGATTGACAGCACACAAATTGTAAGTTTTATGGTCACTTGTAAACCAATTTTAACTGTTTCGAAGATTTTCGTTCCTATGCCCTCTCCCCTATGGGGATAATCATACTACATATTTAGTCAACCTTATAATTGCAAATACTTTTCTGTCCCCTTTCCCATTGCAATTTCAAATAGAGGATAAAACAAAATAGAACTGTTGATTTAACAAATCCATGATCCAGTACATACCCTTGCGACAGCTGAGTGTCAAACAAGAACTTCAGTATTTTTGCTCGTCCCTCACTCAATTTTTCCCCGATAGATGCCAGCCTCGTTTCCTGCTACCACAAAAATATGTCATCTTTCATTGTCTATAATTTCCCATACTTTAGTAATTCTGGAACGTTGGAATACTCACCTTTGCCAATAAAGCAACGATCTTCGTTTGACACTTGTTCATCACACTGCTATCCATCTGTACATAAAACTACAATTTATACTTTACTTTTCTAATGCTAGAAATACCTTGGCACAAACCGATGCATACCTTTATTCTTTTACCTTGCCTTCTGTTTTGTTTGTCTTCCCCCACAGGCTTCTCCGTATTGTCCATCCTTAGTCTCTTTCTACTCCTCCACTTTGTAATTTTCGATGCACTCTTTTCACCCATTACAGTACTATTCGTAGTGACTCTATCATTTTCACTCCTGCTTTTGGACCTAACATCTGGCGTTGTAGGACTAAATTTATGTAACTCACTCCCTCTTTTAACATTACCGCGCCAATCGTCCTTCTGCCCACCCTCCACACCAAGTGCCCGGTTTGTTTTGCACACCCTTCCACTTTCATACATGCTCCTCAGCCTTTCAAAACGACATTCAATCATTGCTTCCATTCTACCAATACTATCATTCACATCTTTATTACCACATTCAATTTCAATCAGTCTTCTATCAATGTCTTCTCTACAGCTTATGTTATTGTAAAACTGCACATTGCCCTGTCACTACAACTCTTCAGTTTTGTACTACTAGTAACGTCACAAAATGCAGATTGCAATTTCAACAACAATTCACACGAAAGGATTTTACATTACCTGTTCCCCCTCAAATATGTGATTCCTCCTCAATATTCGCACGCTTTCATTAATCTCGTACCTTCCCCAAAATCTTAGCCTCGACCCTCTCGGCTGGAACTTGCGAAACTCGTCCTCACCCTCGATATAGAATCGTTCCAGATAGTAAATCTGCACGGACAAAAACGCCTACCATCATTTACAGGTCTTTTCTATCAAAGTTTAATTTCATTATTCCAGCAATTCCTATCTCTAATACAAAATGGTGCGTCTTTCTTATACCATCAAGAAAAGTGCACATCCCGCTATTCCGTTGCCGTCTCTATCACGGATGCTCTTCACCAAATTGTCAAGTATGAATTTCGACCAGTTCAAATTTTCCATATTCTCCTCTGTAGCCACTACAGCCACCAGAGACCGGCTCACTGTGTCATCCAAACTTGGTGCTAACAACCTACCAACAACAAACAATACGAACTTCACTTTGAATTCTAAGCCTTCGTTATGCAAACTACATATATTGTGCCTCAATTCCTCCGCTACAATTTCACCACTATTTATTCTGATATTCAATTCTCTTTCCAACTCTGTATCCATCTCTTGCCTTCACTTTTCGCTTTCAATATCTTTCCCACGGCTGCTCAAACCAAGTACACATTCCACATCCTCGGCTGTCACCTGTAGACAGTACCCATGAACGTTCAGTGTCCTCCGATCTACATCAAAGTTATCCACCAGCCACTTCAACATCTCTTCGTCAACCTCTACTCCCTTCACATTCAAAATTGACCCGAATCCAAACTCTCTGACAGCCTGCCGCTGCTCATCCGAGATCCAATCCACCATATTCTTCACGGAATGAGTTGAGTGGCTTACCATTGTTTCCGCCGTCCGACGAATGGCCTTCCTTTCACTGCTGCAACTTTTATAATTCGAAGGTGTTCCACTCTCATGCATCAGCGATACTACCATTGTTTCCGCCGTCCGACGAATGGCCTTCCGTTCACTGCTGCAACTTTTAAAATTCGAAGGTGTTCCACTCTCATGCATCGGCGATACTACATTTTCGCTTTCTCCTTCACTGTCCCACTGCATATCCGAAGCATCTATTTCCGCCGCCAGCTCCATAACAAATCCCTATCTTCTGCTATTCCTCCTGCTCAGGTTTTGGCGTTTTTTCCTTTCTAATACGCCTACACTCTTTAGCTTATCCAGTAAGCTTCGCGCCTTTTTTCCATGCCGTACTTTCGCGTACAAACCCTCACTTTCCCGGTTGCTTAATTTCGGCCCCTCCACATTTCACATGCCCGGCTGGAGTCCCCTTCAACCCCCAATAGATCTTCCGGTTGCACGTCACAAAAGCCCTTTCCACGTGCCCGCCCAACACACTTCCCCTACCGTTTGTGGCCCAAAATGCTTGAATGTCTTTTCCCTTAACTTTCCACACCTCTGTTTTGACATGTAAACATACCGCAGCAACATCCTACATGTTATATGATAACTTGAACAGAGCTACACATGTCATCGATATGTGGTCTAATTAAGCTACTTAATTAATCCTAAATATATCTCCATTCTCCACTCTCTTACTCTCTACCAACAATAAACTAAAGAAAATTAAAAGTATGCCCTCATTCTTTTCTAATAATGAAATCAGCTGGCTAGTTCAAATATTTGCGAATTTAAGGCAAAAATGAAATGTCGCGTCTCTTTTTCTTTATTTATTTTTTCTGTTTTAGTTTTCCCGCAAAGTTGAGGAATATTTGCCTTAGTTTGCAAAGCATAGTAGTTGTAGTTTCGTCCTTTTTGTGCAGTACTGAATTCTCACATTCGTGTCACATGTAGGAAGCATGTGATCTTATCATGATTTTCTTGCTCAAAAATTGACTGTGTTTGAGTTTAGAGACAACCATGATCCAATTTGAAGAAATGGAAAACTCATACAATTTATTTCAAATAGGGATAATTTTACAAACCTATTTTGAGGTTTTTAACAATTGCCTCTTCAGGTTTTAAAAATTACATATACTTTCCATACTTTTACTATTTATGTAACAATGTAGGTCTAACAATATAGATTTTCTCTCAAAAATCCTAAATTGCCTTTTGCACAAAACTAAAGAAGAAAAATACAATATACTCAATCACTTTTTTCTACACTTTGCATAAATCCACTATTTTAATTCCTAACAATCACACAAACATAAACTTCAGTTCCAAATCTAAGTAGCCCTCAAAAAGATCCCAAATACATATACAACATCAATGCTTATCATGAAAAAAAAAAACACACACACACACACACACCCCTACCTCCCTTCCTCCCCTATTGACAACTAATTTTGTACTCCAAATTAAATCTCAATGCCCTGACACCTTTCCAGTATAAGATGATCTAATCTAGAACCACTATTATAATGCTCCCATGTCCTTAAAAATGTTAACATTTAAGAAGTAGAGAATAAATTCTACCTTCACAATGAAATCATAACCAACAATTATTAATCCAATGAAAGAAATCCTTATGCAAATCATTGACATTTTACAAAAATTTTCTTGATAATAGACAAAACATGACAAATTCCACATCTGTCATCCTTTTTCCTATTTCAATCATCAATTTCATTATTTATTTCTTTATCACTACAATCCTCTTTATTTCCTTCTAATCTGACACATGATATGATCCCTCTTTTGATTTTACAATTTCAATTTGTTAATATCCATAAAACTGAAAATAATCAAAAGAGGGCATAGTGGTATAATATCTAGGAAAGAAAAGAGAGAAAATAGACACAAGATAGAAATAGGATTTTTTTTTTTTTGGGTTTTGTAAATCTGTTATTATATTGTGAATTATCTACCAAGTGGAGGGTGTTATAGGTACTTTATTATACTAAGGGAGGTAAGTGTAATTACTTAAACTTAAGAGGAGTTGAGTGAAATTGTCAAAAATATCAAGGGAGGTTTCTGGAATTATCCCTTTCAAATATTCGCTTGTGATATGATCCTAAACTCTTTTAACAATTTTCCCTATCATAACTGTACAACTTTTATTCTTGTGGCAGCCTATATTATTCTACTGGTTTTACTAGCTACCTTGGTTGCAAATTACAGGTGGAGCTACATGTTGCTGAGAGTTGGCAATTGCAAACCATACCCCCCCCGCCCCCCCCACCCACCCAAAAACACCGTCCTTCATTTCTGTAAAACTCCATTTATACCCGTAGATATTTTAAGCTACGTTTTAACTGCCTATAGTTTGTAGTTTGCAAGTCCTCCCCCCCCTCTCTCTCTCCCCTTCCTTCTCTCAAACAATAAAATTGGGAGCCCTACTAAAAGTTAAATCAATTTGAACCCAAAGTGTAAGAAGAAAGAGGTGAATGAAATCTAACAATTAGAAAAGAAGAATGATACACATGTATAAAAGATGAACACACTATATTAGACTAATGTATTTAAGGAAGAATAAACAAATTATGAGGCAAGAAGAAAATATAATAGTACAAAAGACTTGCAAAAGAAGAAAAAAATTGATGTAAGTAGAAAATGTACTTAAGATATTACTTTTTTTGGTTAAATTTGAAATATTTTTATTATTAATTTTCTTTCTCAATTAGAAACTTGTTTACTCTTTGATGATTTGTAGTTGTGCAGTTTATTTGGGTTTTAAACACGTTGTTATTTGATGGTTGACTAATTATACATACTAATCAATTTGTGAAATACTATATATTATTGAAGTAATTAATAAAATGATTTAAAATGCTAAGTCTAATATTTAAAGAAAAACATGTATGAACGTTTTATGAATCATTTGGGTGTTTGTACAAACTATGGCCTACGATTCAAGGATTAGTCGATTCGTTTTAACTATTTGCTGATGATACCAAAAACATTGTACTAAAAACTAGCCATTTTTTTTAATTTAATAGTTTCCTTATACCACCAACATATAGTAAAACCTCTATAAATTAATAATCTTGGGACAATACAAATTCTATTAATTTAAAGAGGTATTAATTAATTAATTAATTAATTAATTAATCTAGTATACTTACAATTCAAAGAAACACTCATTTAATTAACTAAAGTTTTAATTTAGTTTATAAAAATGTGAATTATTCTATTAATAATAGGAAGTTAAAAAGCTAAGGAATACAAATCAATCCATATCTATTTGATTTGCAATTATAATTTAATTCTATTAATGTTTTCAATATATGTAGATAATTGATATCATTTTTCTATTATCAAGAGATAAAAAAGACTTAGGAATACTAAATGATGGATGTCCACTCCTATTTTATTAAATGAATACAATGAATTAGATTAACAATATTATGTATATAAATGAAAATGAAGTTTTCTTATAATAACTAAACACCAAGCCTTCTTGCATATCTTATTATTAAACTATAGCTTTTCATCAAAATGGTATTCATAATTAATCAATCATGACTAATCAAATGTGTAAAGTATTAGTACGTGAATATAGTAGAGAGAACCCCAGATGCACTCAAAAACATTTGCAATAATGGGTTTTTGAAAGAAACACATAACAATAGACTCATATTTTAGAAAAAAATGATATGTAATTTTAGTGAATTATTAATTTATGATATGAATGTGATCAAAGGGTTATATAAGGTTTTCAAAAAAATTATTATCTTATTTTTTTTATCAAAATTATTAATTTAGTTTATTAGCCCAAATCAAGACCGAAAAATTATTATTTAATGAAGGTTATTAATTTATAGAATATTAATTTATAGAGCTTTTATCGAATATTAATTTATAGAGCTTTTATTATAGTTGTTTAAGACCACGAACCCATCAACTACCACCAAATTAGTTGTTTGTAAACCCAACGAGTTGCTTCTTTCATTCACGTATTCTAGTTCACCAATGCAAAATGACTCATTAACTTGTCCATTGAATACTACTGATCGGTTTGTTAACCGCTATCCACGTAAAAACCCCACGCCGCCCCGCCCAAGTTTTGTTTTACTATTAATGTCCTCTTAACATTATTGTTTAATCACTTTATCTTCAAAACTGACCGTCAAATATAATGAAACTTGTTAGCTCAAAGTCAAAAGATTTAGAATGCAAAAAGATTTAGAAGTAAGTTCCTCTCTTGTATAATTAAAATTAAAAATTTGAAATGGTCTTTTTTTTTCCTTTTTTTGCTCTTTTTAATACGTAAATAAAAAATCAAAAGTTCGCTTCTCCATTTTTTTGTTCATGCACTCTTGAGAGAGAGAGAGAGAGAATTACTAATCTTGAAAAAAAATAGAGAAAAATAAGAAAAAATTCAATATTCTAATTATTTTAAAAGCATTCCTTACTCTTCCACCTCATAGCCAAGCTACCTTAAAATAAGGATACTATTGGATTCTTCTTTATTTTCCTTCTTTTCAAAAATGAGTTTCTGTCTTTGTCTCACCCATTTCCTTTTTTCCCCTTAATATTCATAAAGTAAACAAAAGGCTCAATTTTTATGTTTGTAATTATATATGAGAGAAGGGTACTTCGTTGAAAAATTATCAACATGCTGAGTTCATTTTATGGTCAGATAAAATATCTAAAGAATAACGTTAAGAGCTAAACTGACGATAGTACTATGATTTAAAAGGATAAAGTGATAATAACTTTTTAATAGTGCTATGAGACAAAACCATACCTTTGTCTAAAATTTTACAACATGTTGAGTGGGCTTAACAGTGGAAGTAAATTAATTAAAAATAACTTTAAAGGATAAACTAACGGTAGCATTATAGTTTAAGGAGATAAAGAGAGAATAACTTTTTTTTTTTATATCTTCAGCAGCACCAAATAAGCATGTCATCGTGTTGAACCATACGACAGCATTAGTTGTACATGCCACATAGTAGGTTTGCCTAATTTCTGAAAAACTAAATAAAATTCATCCTCTGAATGGTTAATAAATAACTGCGGCGGAGATCTTGAAGTTAACTGATATATGAAAACATCCAACGCTCCCTATAAATCAACAAATAATGCTGGGATAGAAATTGTTTGAAAGGGAAAAATGGTACCACTTGATATTTGACATGTGCACATGGACAGAGACACATTTATGTGAGATTTTGTCTGTGTAATATTCTTTCACGAAATTGTAGAAGATAATTTTTTAGTTGGTAGCTTTACACTGATTTCATACGAACGGATATGCAACATAACACTGAGTGTGTTTGGATTGTGTATATGTAATTACACCATATAATTATGGGTCTTGACTTCACTGCTAAGTAAGCGCATGCTCATAACAAGTTAATATAGCAATTTAAACTACGGAAATAAGAATCATTAAGTTGGGTTGAAAATAAAATGAACTCATATTAAACTAAAACTGAAAATCATCTTACTTGATTAAAAAAATAAAAGAAGAATTTTACGTTTTTTGTTGATAAGAGACAGATTAGAATGCATGGAATTGATAATTGAGATTATGCATCAAAATTTGAATGGCCATGACAATCTTTCTATGGTGAAGAAATTTACGTAAACCCGATTTCCATGTTTTATTGGAAATTTTTTTGTTGCCCTTAATTTATATTTTTTCCCATTTTTCCAATTATAAGTGTGTTCTTAATGCATTTAAATTCAGTCTATGATGTAGACTTCCAGTATTTGTTGGAGAAAACAAGTGCACTGTCCAAAAAAAAACAAGCACAACAGATCTTTTGTCCCCACTTCCTGTGCCACTTTTTATTCTTCTTTTTATTTATTGATATTTCTCCTTCATAAATATCATATTTTAGTCCTTTTTTGTTTCCTTAAAATCTAATAATTACTAACTGAATCATACACAAAATTCAAGAAACTCAAAAAATCAAAATGCATAAAAAATGAGACTTTTTTATGATTGTTTTGCTATATTTTTTATTTTCTATTATGTAGTACTTTTTTGAGTATGTTGTATTTTTATTTTCACTCGGTCATTTTTTTTTTGAGATTGTAAAGCTTTCGTATAATTTCCTTAAGATCCAATAACTATCAAATGAGTAAAAAATAAATACAACAATCTCAATATATATAGTAGAAAATTAAAACTATAGCAAAAAAATCATAAAAATCTCATTTTTTATGTATTTTGATTTTTTAAGTTTGTTAAATTTTGTGTATTATTCAGTTAATAATTATTAGATCTTAATAAAATAAAAAAGAATTAAAATATGATATTTATAAAAAAAAAAGTAATAAATTAAAAATTGAACAGAGAGTGGCATAAAGGGTGGGACAAAAAATCCATTGTGAAAAAACAAGGACTAAATTGGCAACAAAGAAGATAGTTGGAGGATCTAATTGGCCAAAATTATTAATGAGGGACCAATTTGACTTAGTAAAACAGTTGAGGGGCTGTTTTTGGTCTTTTGGTCAAAGCATGTCATGATTTCGTGGGATCGTGCCACACGTTACTTGGATTTCGTGTTCTAGTTGTACAATACGGATTATCAACGGCTGTTGACTCCCAGTACCTTTCTACCTTTCTACTTGGGTCTGATATAAGGGAACTAATGCCATTTGTGTTTGCACGAAAATGGATTCGTGAACGGCAAATCGAAATCTACCAAGAAGGAAGGAGGCTGTGTTCAAATCTTTTGTTTATTAAAAAAATGTTAAGTCACGTATCATCTGAATATATGTAAAGTTATTAAATTTAATGGCATGACATGGTCATAACACTAAGGTCTTGTTTGATAACTCAATTTAACACTTAAATTTAATGAATTCATATCTTAATATATTCAAACCGTTTGATGACTAATAATTGATCGTCTGAATTAATTAAGTGGTATTGAATTTTTTAGGCAGAATTAACTTCTAAAATTAATTGATAAACTATTCACTTACTATTGAATGTGATATACACGCAAATATATTAGATTTAATACTTAACAATTCAATAATTTAATGGATTCAAATTTTAGATTTCAGATTTTTAAACTATAGTTTTAGGTGCGTTTAATAAAACTGAAGTTTGAAATTAGAAGTCTGAATTCATTAAGTTATTAAATTGTTAAGTACTAAGTCTAATATATTTGAATTCATCACTTAATTTTGGGAATAAGTTTGTCTAGAAAATTCAGTGCCACTCAATTAATTCAGATATTCAATTTTTAATTATCAAACGGTGTGAATATACTAAGATCTGAATCTATTAAATTTAATTATTGAATTGAGTTATCAAACAGGACGTAAGTCACAATTGTAAATTTCGAAGCGGTACTAAAAGTTACTGTATTGTAGCCATATGCATATGGTAAACGTCATTATCTGGTGGCACTTACTAGTAAAGTGTTACTAAACAATAACAGCAGATGGGACTATAATATCTTACCATAGCATTACAATTGAAAATTCTATTTATTACTTTAATGCCACTAAACTAAATCACTTTTTCTTGTAGTGTGATCTGATGAGCAAATCTCCTAAATCATCTTTCAACTTATTCACTAATCCAGCTTTGGTCTTTCATCTTAAATAATGGGACATTATGGTCCTCCAATGAAATTTTTTGGACCAAATTGGTCCCCATGTGATGGAACAGCCAAGAAATTTAAATTTGACCACCATCGGAGACACATTGGATGGGTATTTTCATCTATTCATGTGGGTTTACCATTAATCTGACCAAAACATTGACGAAACACCCCAAAATCATAGAAAGATGATTGAACAAGTTTCTAAGACGAAAAAGAGCGTGAACCCTAGTGGATGAATACGTTGGCCATTTTCTTCATCACCTAACCCCTTTGTCTTCAACCTCCGATCGAAAAAATTCCAAACCTCTGGCAACTGCATCTAGTGAAAATGCCCAAATGGTTTTGCATTTTTGAGAAATTCATTTCCCTCTTTCTATTTTCTTTTTCCATTTTATTTTCATCTCTTTTGCACTGGTTTAAAACCTTTTAAGCAGCAGCCATGACTAGCACCCACAGAATACACACTTGCAGTAGCACAACTCGTCCTGCTATTCTGTGCCACCACAGCCACTTCCAGCAACAACATCTAGTGGCAGAATTTAGCCAAATTTGAACAATCCAATCAACAGTGGATCTTTTTCCCCTTCACTCAAATAGATCAAATCCTCATGAAATGTAAAATGCAAATCATCCAACAAATTGAAACAAAATGTCAAGGATATTATTATCGAGAGCCAAAGACTCGAGACCTCATAACCAAGTTTTCTTCGAGCCCCCAGATCCTTGAAAACTGAAAGCCCAATTTGTTTTGGAAACAAAACTCCTAAGATTTTTACCGTAAAATTCTCATAGGGCATATAGCATCAAATATCGACCCAGAACTTGACCTTTGACCTTGACCCAAAGTAGTTCTTATCATATACAACCCAATTGGAAGTGAAGACAGCAACCGAAAGTGCGGATCCATTAAGGTGGTTTTATTGACTTTTCCTCTTCGTTGTGATGAGGATATGATGAAACTTGATGATGTCTAGAGATTTCTGGACACAAGTGGAAGAATTGCCTCTGTTCTTGTTCTAACGTATGGAAATTTTTCCTTTTTTATTGGAAGATAAGGGGGTTCAATCTTCTTTGCAATTTTGGAGTGACTTTTAGTTGTTTATTGGTTTTTTGGTGTGGTCAGAGGTCGACCGACATGAACAAATGAAGATACCCTTCCAACAAGTCTCGATGGTGGAAGTACCAAGAAATAAGGGTGGGCTCGGGCACCTGCCCCGCAGGGGTGGAAATGGGGCGAGGGAGAAAATCGCGCAACATATATCAGCCCTCTTTCTCTCGCATAAAATATATATATATATATATATATATATATTTTAAATTTATAGGCATATATAATACATATATATACATAATATAATAATTTAGTTATAATCAAATTCTTTATATTTAATAATATAATTAATAACATAATTGTGAACATACAATTGTAACTTGATCCTATTACATCTCAGTCGGATGTTTTAATGTCATTTTCATGATTTTAACATGTTGCTAATCTTCTTTAGTTATTAGTATTTGTAACTCATTGAATGGTCTAAGGTTGAATATTTGAATATATCTTTGTTGAATATTTTGAGATAGAATAAATGATAAAATTGTCCCGTAAATAAGCAGATTATTAAATATGATAGATTGATTTCTTCCCTCACGGAAAAAAGGGCTAGTGACGGGGGATGGAAGGAGTTATTTGACAGCTTGCCACCCTTACCAAGAAATTTGCACTGCCACATAGGTACCAATTGACTAAAAAAATTTTATTGGAGAACTATAATGTCCTATTTTTAAGATGGAGGATTAAAACTGGATTAGTGAATAAGTTGAAGGATGATTTTGGGGATTTGCTTGTGATCTGATGCTTCAAGTAAGAGTACTTGAGCCGTTGCGGGGTGTTCAAATTATGTAAAATAAAATGGGATTTTTTTTTTTGAAAAGTAAGTCATATTTCATTTCTAACTTGATACCACAATACCAGTTACAAGAGGGTTATTATCCAAGTGATCATTTTGCGCACTCTCTTTGAACCACAAGAGAGAATGCCCTTTCCAATCTACATTTCTAACAAGCCTAACAGCAAATTTCACTAGCTTGTGGATACACATGTTTCCTAGCCTATTAAGAAAAAAAAAAGTACATTGATCAAACAAACCTTTTTCCCATATCATCCAATATAACAACTCCTCTGGATTCCTTGTCATTTTCCAACATGATCATGTCCACTAAGGCTTTGTAGTCAGATTGAATTTCCACTGCCTTTCACTGAGCTTCTCTGGCCATCATCATTCCCATTGTGATTGCTGCAGCTTCCTCCACAAAGTGGTTCACTGGATTTTTCTGCAGATAATGGTAAAATTTTGTGTTTGAAAGGAAATAATTTATCTAGTCTACTATTGCTTTGAATTTAGTGAATCATTGAGAAGTAAAACACTTGTACATGAGAAAATGCTGCTTGTTAAATTAAAGATCAAGGGAGAATATAGTCAAGTTCTACATACGGTCTACTCCAATGATGAAAATTCGCTAGGTAAATCAAAGCTATACTATGCCTACTCCTAGTAAAGTAAAACTGCAATTTGGAACAATATTTATTTTTTGCAAAGTCTACCTCCATATCTTCAACATTTATCTGCCATCAAAATTATTTTCCTCTCGCGTTTGATATTTGGGCAGGTTTGTTGCTGCCAATGCTAAAACCAAAATTTCATTCTCACAGCTATTTTTGTATTAACTGCTCAAACTTGTCCATCTTAAGCCAAAATGCCAATTGGATTTGAAAGAGGGAGTTTTGTCATTTTAATCAAATTTGTTGTGAATGTAAAATTTGAGCTATGATAGTAGATTATTTGGGATAATTTTTTGAAAAAAGAAATATCGTAGCACTTTTTTGATATGATAGATGTAAGATAAAAAGTTGTTGAAAAATATGTTAATGATACAAGCAAATAAAAGTTTACAAACTACAATCCAAACAAGCCCAGTATCATTTGCCGACAGGTTGATCAGCTTTCAAGTGACATTGAGAATCGCAGTAAACAAATTTCTATTTTTTTTCCAAAACGATAATAGCTTCCATTAACACTCAAGTTGCAGGTTGAGCAACTGCTTTACATCTTGCTTGGCTAAATTTACTAACCAAACTGGGAAAGACTCTTCCCAATCTACATCAATTGTCACTTGAATGGCAAATTTTGCCAAATGATGACTCACACAGTTCCCTTCCCTTCTGACAAAGGAAAAGTAACATTCAGCAAATTGGTTTCCCAACCTAAGGATATCTTCTATGATTGCTCCAATCTTCGGGTCCTTCCTACAACCTGTCTTGATTTTTTCCACCACTCCCTTGCAATCTGATTGGATTTCAATCTTTCTCCATCCCATTGTTCCAACTTTAATAAGTGCTGTTCGAATTGCATTAACTTCCTCCGCCATGGCTTCAGTATATCTTTCTCCACTGCCAGCCCAAGCTCTCAGGATCCCTCCATCTGCTTGCCTTGCAATCACTCCCCACCCTACTTTCCCTGTTGCCGTACTTAACGCTGCATCTATATTCAGCTTAACAAACCCCTTTGTTGGAGGCAACCACTCTGTCGGTACTTCCTGCTGGTCCCTTTCCTCCTTCTCATCCTCTCTATCTACTCGCTGAGCTGCCTCATATTCATTCCATTCATGAACTAACTTCATCACTGTTCTCCCTGGGCATGCTTTTTCTCTGTTAAACTGAGCTTGATTTCTAGACTTCCATATTTGCCATAGTAAGTTCACTGTGAGACAAATGTGTTCCCTTCCTGCATCTCTCTCCTTTGCCACCATTAAACTATTCCACCATAGCCAAAAGCTTTTCCTAAACTTTAGCAGTCCATCCCACTGTATTGGTGAAGCTTTCCAAATCAACTCTGCATGTTTACAAAAGAAGAACATATGTTCTAGAGTTTCAGGTTGCTCCCCACAGCTCAGAACCTCTTCCAATCTTTCTTCTGATCACCTCATTTACTGGCAATATATTTTGCAGGCCCTTCCATATAAAATGTTTGAGTTTATATTTTATGTTCAGGCTCTATAAAAACTTCCACACCTCAGTTCCCTGTTCATTTCTACTACTCTTCTCTTGCTGCACCACTACTCCTTTCCTCTCTTTTTGCAGTTCCTTTGCCACCATGTAGCCTGACCTTACTGAGTACTCTCCAGACTTGCTATAAGGCCATATGAGTTTGTCCTTTCCTCCATATAAGCTTAAGGGGGTGGCTAGGATCCTTTTACAATCCTCTGCATTAAAAATTTCCTGCATTATTGCTCTATTCCATTCACCATTTTGTATTAACTCCTGCACCATTTGTATTTGACACTCTGGTGGCCTTGCAGTTATTATCTTACCATGATCCTTATCTAACAGCCATCTATCCTTCCATATATTAAATGTATTTCCATCTCCTATTCTTTTCCTAGCCCCTTTCTCCAACACTTCCCTTGCACTAACCACACTCTTCTACATCCAGGAGTCAGAATTTCTAGTTTTCATTTTCCATATAGACTCTCCCTTGAAGTATTTCCCTCTCAGAACCTTACTAACCATCATATTTGGCTTGGTTATCACTCTCCACAACTGTTTTGCTAACATGGCTTTGTTAAACTCTGGCAAATCTTTGAACCCCAATCCTCCCTTACCCTTCACCTCAGTTAATTTCTGCCACCCCATCCAATGTGTTCTTTTTTCATCTTCCTTACTTCCCCACCAAAATTTAGCCATATCCCTGCTAATGTCTTTACACAGTCTAATAGGTAACCTGCAACAATTCATAGCATAGTTTGGCATTGCCATGGCCACTGCTTTCAACAAAACCTCTTTACATGCTTGGCTTAATAACTTTTCCTTCCATCCATTGATTCTGTTATTCACTTTGTCCCTTATATATTTGAACACTTGTTCCTTAGACCTCCCAATTACTATAGGAAGCCCCAAGTATTTACTCCGCCTTACTTGTTTCATCCCCCCAGTTCCTGCAGGGTCTCCTCAATATTGTTCACTTCAGTAATTTTACTAAATAGCATAGAAGATTTCTCTATGTTTATACACCATCCAGATGCCTTTCCATATGTCTCCAGTAGCTGTTTCACTCTACTTGCTTCTTCTTTCATTGCTCACAGAAGATCAGTGTGTCATCTGCAAACAAAAGATGTGAGAGAGCAGGGCTTTCAGGAGCAATTTTCAATCCTGAAATCCTGTGTTCCCTCATGGCTGTATTTAGCAAACTAGATAAACCCTCAGAAACCAGTAGAAACAAATACGGGGACAGTGGATCCCCTTGTCTAAGTCCTCTATAAGGCCTGACATAACCCCTTTTCTCCCCATTGATATTGAAGCTATAAGACACAGAGGATATACACTTTAGGATCCAACTGATGCAGGTAGAGCAAAACCCCATTTTGTACATGATCTTTTCCAAGAAAACCTATTCCATCCTATCATAAGCTTTAGCCATATCCAGTTTAAAGGCCATAAAGGCATTTGAACCTCCTCTCCTATTGTTCAAACAGTGTATAAATTCATGTGCAATCATAATATTATCAATAATATGCCTTCCTGGAAGAAAAGCTGACTGATTAGAACTGACACAACAATTCAAGAAAGACTTAACCCTATTGGCAAGAAGCTTGGAGATGACTCTACAGACCACATTACACAAACTGATGGTCTGAAATGAGAAACTAAAGTAGGAGAATCAACTTTTGGAATCAGAATGATACTTGTTTCATTTATGACTTTGAGTAGATTACCAGAATGGAAAAAACTGGAAATAGCAGCAATCATATCTTTTTTAACTATGTTCCAAAATTTTTGAAAGAAAACAGGACTCATACCATCAGGACCCGGAGCTTTGTTTGGATGCAAAGAAAAGACTGCTTTTTTGACCTCCATCTCTATTATTGGCCTGATGAGTTGTGAGTTCATTTGGTCAGTAATGACCTGTGGGATACACTGCAGGATTGATGCAAATTCCTCAGGATTGGATGAGGTAAAGAGGTTCCCAAAATACCTAGTAATCTCTCCCAACACTTCCTCCTCATTTTCACACCAACCCCCATTTTCTTTCTACAATGTTGTAATGGTGTTTCTCTTTCTTCTTCCTTCCACTGCTGCATGAAAAAAACTAGTATTCTTATCTCCCTCTCTCAACCAATTGACCCTAGCCTTTTGCCCCCAAAATAGTTCCTCTTTTTTATATGCTTCAGCCAGCTTTCTCTTTAACTCACAGATTCCTTTTTTCCTCTCCTGCACAGTACTCTCTCTTATCTCTTGAATCTCTTTCTTTATCTTGTCTATATCTTTTCTAGCATTGTTCTTCAAATTCCTGTTCCAACCCAACAGTGCTACTCTACACTCTTTTATTATGTTTTTCAACTGAAAGAACCTTGATCCCACCTGCTCCTTTTCCCAAGCCCTTTTAACAACCGCATTCACCTCTTGATATTGCAACCATCTCCTGTCAAAACAGAATCTTCTTTTCCATTTTATTCCTGTTGGTTCAGTGTGTAACAACAACATACAATGATCATAAGCCTCATTGTGTATATGGCAGCATTTAGCCTTCCCAAAATTTTTCCTCCAAGCCCTGCTACCTAGCATTCTGTCTAACCTTTCTTTCACTTCTCCCTCCTTTTCCCAATTGTTACTCCAGGTCCACGGTTTACTTTCAAACCTAATATCTATTAACTCATTAGTCCTAATAAATTCTCTAAACTATTTGAAACTCCTCTCAGGTCTCTTCAGTCCCCCCTCACTTTTCATCATTACTTAAGATGTCATTCATGTCCCCAGCAAGCAGCCATCTAGTTCCCCATAAAACTTTCCTATTCTCAATAGTTTTCCACTGCTTTTCCCTGATAGCATCATTCACACTAGCATATATGCAAACCAGCCACCAAGAGATCTTTTTACTCAGGTCTTCAATGCATAGTTCTATAGTGAAATCCGTATACAACACTTTCTTGATCTGAACATTTTTTTCTACACATTACAGCCAAGCCCCCAGATTTCCCTACCGGGTCTACCACAAACAAACTATCAAACTTAAGCCTCATTTTTATTTTATTCATATAGCACTTCTTATTTTTAGTTTCAGCTAGGAATATAATTTCTGGGAAGTGGAGTCTGTTCACCTCCTCAATCTGGGAAACTGTCAAGGGTCTCCTCGCACCTCGATAGTTCCACACCAGAACTCTCATGGGTACTGTGGAGCCCCATTTAGGTTAGGGTTCCCCACCTACACCAGCTCATTTCCTTCACATCCTAGCACGAGTTTCCTGTATTTCTTGTGCACACCATTTCCACCTTCTATACATTCTCCCTCCATGTCCACACACATATTTTTCCTTTTCCCATTATCCACTTCCATTTTTGTGATCTCACTGCTTTCAGTGAGTGGCTTTCGTTTCCCTACTTCCTGGACCAATCTTTTCCATGTTTTGGTTCCTTTATATTTGCCGCTATTATTTTCCTTTCCTCTTCTCACTCCTGCATCACTGCCATTAGCTCCTTTGCTAACCTGATACCCTTTCCTTTCTTGTGAATCCTCTCCTTTCATACACCCATCAATCCACAGTATATCTTGCTCTTTACTAATAACATTCTGTGGCATTTCTACTCCTTCCTGGTCCTTATCCTCCTTGTTACCCCCTCTTCCCTTATCATCTTCCATAGTCCCTATAATTTCTATACTTTGTTCTGTACTATCCTCCATACTTTCGGCCTCCTTGCCCTGTCCTTCCCTCTGCATTAATCCTTCTCCTCTTCCCTCCTTATCCCCATTTCTTCCCCTATTTCCTTCAGAACATTCACCCAGCTCCTTCCCTCCCCAAGCTATACTTTTCTCCTGTGGACCCCCAAGTCAGCAAGTACTGACCCTTCCCCCTACTCTCAAACTGATCCGTCTTATCCTCCTTCCTCATTCTTGCTTGCTGCTCTGTTGATGTTTGTCTCTTACTGGGACTTTTAGGTCCACTAGCTTTAAGCTATACCCCATACTAAGGTTCTTTATTCAAATACATGCCTTTGTCTTTACAGTTCTTCTCATTATGCCCTATAAGCCCACAGTAATAACAGAAGTCTGGGCACTTTTCATACTTAAAATCTATCCATTTGATAATTCCATTCATTTTCACTGTGGTTCCTCTTAGCAGAGGCTAAGTCAGATCAATTTCAACAAGAACCTTTAAATGTTTTCCTTCTTTCCCTCCCCCATTAGGAACTATAACTTCTTTGACATCTCCACATATTCCCCCAATTTTCTTCCCCGCTTCCATAGTTATCCAGTGTATAGGTAAATTCCAGATCTGCATCCATATCCATGTTTTTGTAAACACCTTCACATCCCCTTCAATTCCTTCTGGTAATACTATCAGAGGTTGGTTATCATATATCCATGGCCTTCCTCCCAGGACTTTCTCCTTATCATGCATTGTATCAAAAATAAACTGAAACTTATTAATTCCAATTTCCACCACCCTCAGATTTTTTGCAAAAACCCATATATTACTAGCTAAACTTCTAATCCCAGCTGTATTAGCTACCTTGTCCCCAAAACCTTACCAATAATACTTCGTTTGCATTCCTCAATGCTCTGAAGAACATCCTCTCCTCCTATTTGTACTCCCCTTGCTTCCTTTACGGATAACCCAAACTTCCTCCAATACCTCTTCCAGTTCCTCATCCATTTGCTTCAATCTCAGGTTCCCACAGAATCACCTCCGAACCACTGAACCGGACCTGCACAATAGAAGAACACTGGATGGACACAGACTAGATCCGAATGATAAAGAGAAAAACAAGGTTACAAGCTAAGACTCAATTGAAACAGGACCGAGAAAACACTGAAACACAAACAAAACACAAATTAGGACGAAACAGAACACAAACTACAACGAAATAGGATGAAGCAAACACAAACTAAAGCTAAAGGAAAACAAAATGCAATCGATCTCAAACAAACACAGAAATACTACTACTCTTGAACGAGCTAAAAGACGAGTAGGAGAAGCCCTCCGCACTCAACTAGTTCAGTCCAAATCATCCTGGGGAATTTTTACTATTCGTATAGCAAGGCATATTTTGATATATGTTATGATTTGCCCAAATTTTCACACAGAGTTTGAATCAATCGAGGACGGTCTGTAAAGCCCAAAGGAAGGTTTGAGTTTTTAAGAAGAAAGCCGTACACTGTTTATTGGAGTTTGAAAATTTTGGACTCCCACGCGGGAAGAGAGGACTCTCAGGTTAGAGAGAGAGAAAGTAACTCTCACTTTAGGAGAGACTCGATAAACAAATTTCTATTCAATACATATTGCAAGCGATTTGTCACCCTTTCCTCACCGACCATCTCCACATACATGGTAGAAGTCTTGGAGAGAGGAGACGAAAAAGAGAAGCAATGACCCAAATAAGTAGTTAAGTACTCTGTAAAGCTATCGAATTTTAAAAAATTATAATAATAATAATTAATACTTCAGCGAGAAATTTTCACTGTAGTTTAGCTGAATTTTTTTAAAATAATTTTGTTTGGAATCACAATCCAGTAGTATTTTATGGGTAATGGTTTATTCAATCTCATCTTAGTTTCATACTGTCCTTTCTGTCATTGGCCTTGTTCTCGTTTGTTTTAGATTTTGGAAAATCTGAATATGAAAAGTGATTATAGAAAATAATTAAAATCAGTAAAAGCTGCTATTTGAGTAATCATGAACTTTAGCTTTTTTAGTTATTAAAAAAACTATAATCTAAATTTAAATGTAAATGAGAACATTTCGAAACCTAATTATTCATGATCACAATCTATATTCAGCTAAAACATTCAATTAAGAACAAGTCAAGTCAAATAACTAAGAACCCTTAATCCCTCTTTCCAACATTTTATGCCGAGAAAGTCTTGATCTAATAGTCAAAATTGAAACTCTAGTTTTGTGTTCAAATCCTCTTTTCTCCCCCTATTTTTTAAATTACACTACTCTTCCTCAACCAAAAAAGAAGAAGGAAAAAAAATTAAAAACCCATAATCTAGACCATATAAATTTTTAACGTAAAACAAATGAGGTAGTGGATGTCATATGGGCTTTTTACTTATTTCATTTAATAAAGATCATAAGAGAATGTGTAAGAATTAAAAGTGGTTCGAAAAGAATTGAGGCTTTGAAAAGAATTTTCAGAACACTTGACAAGATGCAGATTATTCTTCCGACATCATGGCAGCATTGCCAGCATAGACGACTTTATATTTCAAATGTGTTTTATGGCAATTGATGCAGGAAAATTAATTCTTTAGTATAATGGAAACAATAAATATTTGTTTAATTAAATTTAATTGGTACGCGTTGACTTTTTAGCCAAAGTCAGAGTATAACTCTTCCCGATCATGGGAGATAAAAGTATTCAAATGTCCTCGGAAAAAAAATCTAAATAAACGGATATTGGAACTAAGATATGGAAATCTGCTGTTTGACTGGATCAATCACAATCTTGTCCCATTCTTCCATTATCTTTTGGAGTTGGAAAAATGACCGGTTTCATCCCTTACATTTCACAAAAAAATTCTTTTCGTCCCTCACTTTTAAAACGAAGCAATTTGGTCCCTGACATTTAAAAATTAAACCTATTATATCCTTGAACCCAATTATCAATCTGAATCAAACCATCTATCAACTTAATTACAAATTTTGGGGGGTATAATTTGTAGATCACTTGACTAACTCAACTTGATATTCACGTGAAGTTTAATGAACCCAAAAATAAAAAAATAAAAAATTATAACATCTAAAGGAAGAATTAATCTTTCTTACAATGTCATTGTATACACTGATGGGTTTATGTACCTGCCACATCATTTCAATTTAAATTTAAACGCCACATTTTGTATTTGTGATATACATCTAGACTCGCAAGCGTATATACTAACGGTACATGAAAAGATTTACCAAAAAAAAAAAATTCTATTATTTCAAGACAAAGAATGACCTTTTATGATCTTATACTTTTTATTTTTTTTGGTTCAATAAATGTCATGTGAATATGATGGAGTTGACGGAATGATCTATCAATTCTATCTCCGAAATTTATCAATGGTTAATGGATGGTTTGATTTAGATTGATAATTAGATTCAGGGATGTAATAGGTTTAATTTTTAAATGTCAGGGACCAAATTGCTTCGTTTTAAAAGTGAGGGACGAAAAGAATATTTTTGTGAAATGTAAGGGATGAAACAGGTCATTTACCCTTTGGAGTTTGCACAATTTCTTTCAGCTCTGTATCTTCCATTACAATGTATAATGCTGAAACGCTTAAAACTGTTCAAGTCCAGTTTTAATCAGATCTGATTGTCAACAAATATGTACCGATGTATTGGATTATAATGATTCATTCAAATGAAAGATATATAGGAACATCAATGTTATTTTTATTTGTATTGTTTTTTTATTGATTTCATATCTATATGTATCTGTGTCATGTTTGTTTGATGTATTTTTTGTTATTAGTGCAAAATAGTTTGAATAAAATGAATTTTCTATCAAAAAAATAATGCTGAAGCGCTTAATTCCATGACAAATTTTGGCATTTTCAAACTTCTTTATTGGATCGACAGAAGATAATAGTCATGCATGCTTTACAAAAATGTGAGAGCAGCTAGCCAATAAGGCAATAACCGCTAAAGTTTACCTTTCCAATCTGAATCCATTTCTCACAAGTTTGACCGAGACTAACTTGTCGAATCTCTATGGGTGGCCAATTCTCAACTGATCTTTTGATCTGTTTTTAAAAATTTCAGTTTGGAAATCTAAATATCTGTTTCGAAGTTGTTACCCATTGAATGCAAATTGCCTGCAGCACCAACTTTTAATATCTTTTACCAAAACTAAAGTTGGGCAAGAGGGATTATATCCACCCCCATCCCATTGCTCTCTCTCTCTCTCTCTCTCTTTTAATAATCAGTCGGCAACATCTATCCTATTTTATTCTACAGGGTAAGGAGAATCCAACTGGATTATGTAAGAAATAAGAAGGAAAATAGCTCCATCTAGATGAAAGGATCATTTTAGCACACGCTTTAAATTTTTTTTAACTATATAGAGTGAGATTTGAATTTTTGACTTACAACTTCAAGAAAAATTTTAAATCTCTTTTAGTGGTTAACTTGCCTAACAGATGATTTTTCAACCATCTCATTGCGAGTCAACCAATTTTTTAACCCTACCAAACCCTAACATAGTAACATGTACGTGATAACCGGTGCAGCCATCAAGAAAGGATCAGATGACAGGGTACTCACTATATTTAGAAAAGAAATCAAAGAATCATGTGTACCAATTTTATCTCGTGTTTCCAATGTTCATCTAAGAGTGAAGACATATTTTGAAAAAAAAAAAATCAACTCCCCCCAAACAATGATCCAAGAACAATAGAATTATTTCAAAATTCATTATTTAATCTCCAGTACAACTCAATTAAACTAAATATTTTAATTATAAAATGTTGATTGTATAAAATTTAATCTCTTGTACAAGATAATGAACACTGTAAAAAGAAGTTCAAATTGCTCCTTGATCTTTGATACTGTTAATCAAATGCTTGTGAGCCAATCGAGAAGTTTTAACATTCAGCTTTTGTGTCCCACCTGTTCATTTAAGAATCAACATGGAGTTTACTGAAAGAAGCCTCATTGCCTAATAATAATAAGGGATAATTCTAGAAATCTCCCATGAAGTTATTGACAATACCATTCAGCACCTTCAAATTTTTAAAAATTTTACTTGCCTCCCTTACTTTAAACTTTTTGTTATATTATCAACCTATTTCAAAATATAATATTAAACACTCATTTTGGAGAGAGAATATAATCTCATTCAAAATTTGCCTTTTCTCGATGGTCTCTTAATTGTTATAATATATCAATTTTATCTCTTAATTTTTGTAAACTTGGTCAATGTGATTTGTAAATGGAAATTTAGAAGTTGGTAATGGAGTCAAAAACTCTTTAATAGTTTTTTGTGCCATTAGTTTGGATAAGAACTATTAAAATATTTACAATTATAAATAATTTACAATACTTGTAAAAATTACTAGAAATAGTTTACAATAATGAAAATAACTTTTTATACTAGTTTGAAAATAGAACAAACAAGTCTATATAAAATTTTCAATAGTTAGAATTTTTCTAGTTTTCAAACCATCGAATTAGACAATAAAGATTACAAATTCAAAAAATGTAAATGATTAAATTAACTCAAAACACTTTACAGTGAATAAAATAATATTTTTTGTAACCTAGAAAAACCTCAAATAAACTTTTAAATACTGACTCTTTGTATTTTAAAAACAATCTATATTTTGTCTTATTAGAATTAACCTTTCATACCTTTTATTTTTGTTTTTAAATTATTATTAATATAGTCACATTTTTGTATTAAAAAGTAAGACAAAAGGAGTAATTTTGGAATGAGAGTATATTCTCTCTTTGAAAATGAGTTTCTTAATATTATATTTGAAAATAAGTTGCAAACATAACAAAAATTTTAAAGTAAGGGAGAAAGTGAGTTTTTTCAAAATTTGAGTCTGTCAAGTGATAGTGTTAGAAACCTCAAAGATAGTTTCTTAAATTATCCCTAATAATAAATTTCCATTTGAATTCATTATACAATCTCTAATACAACTCAATTATAATAACATTTAAAATATCAAATACTAATTTTACGAAAGTTATTCTTTACTTCAAGACAACGGACATGACAATAACAAGTTCAAATTACTTCTCAATCTTCAATATTCTTGATCATAGTACTTTTGAGCAAAGTATGAAGTTTGAACATTAATTGTAATAAACTTAGTAAAACAAATTGACATAAAAAAATAAAGTGTTATAAGCATTACCCGTTTTCATATATACTATATCGACTAAACTCTTTTTTTTTTCTTAACTATGGTCACGTCCTCTACGAATGAATATTGCCAAAAAAAAAATGCATAGCCTCCCACAATTGCATTGCAATTTGCTTAATGAAATTGCTTAATTATCTCTAAAAATTTCATTATATAGACATGTATGTGGGGTAGGTAAAAAATTCACAGGTTCTCAAACTTTCGACCCTTATCTGTACCCGCATTCTGTAGATACCCGAATCTTATGTGCCTTGATAAAAAGTTATGGATCGAATACTTCAATTTTCAAAGCAAGTATTGCAGGTCAACGAGTCAATAGCTTTTTCCTTTTTGCCCTGTAGCCAAAATCCCGACTCTTGACTCTTAGACGTTTAATGTCTTCAAATCCTTAATTAAACCAGTGGAGGATGACTGTAACAGTTGCCATTTGGTAAAGGATGCCAAGAAAATTCTCTCGCAAGTGGAAGATTCTTAATTTCAGTTATTAAAGAGAGAAGCAAATCTAATAGCAGATTATATAGTCAGAGATCGGAATGCCCATTATAGGATAAAGGGTTTCTTCTTAAATGAAGAAACAAATGTATTCTACTAATGTCGAAAACCAACGTTAAGGTGACAAATAGATAGTGGTGCGTTAGATGAGCCAAGCAAGCAAGCTTTTTAACCAGTTGAGATAGGTATGTTACTAGCAATAAAATCTCTATCGTTTCCCAAAAAAAAAAAGAAAAAAAGAGACAGGTATGTTACCGGCAAAATAATTTGTTGTAGGACCTCTCTAAATTAATAATATATTCGGTTAGACCTTCCGTTGGCACCCAAGAAATACAAATGGCGCGAAAAGTAAGACCTTTTAATGATTAACATCTTTCCAAATTGCACGCGTGCCAATGGGTAGGAGGGAGATTTGTCATCAAAACTCAGACGTTATTTGACAGCTTTTGAATGCTAAAAAAGCGTGCTCTGCCATTTTGGCAAATGGCGTGCTTTAACTTTTGTCATAACTACACACTTTTAAGTTATTACGATTAATTGATGTATATGAGATCATATTAGTAGCTTTAATAAACTATGTTTGACTTAGTTGACCATGAACAATCATATAAATAGTCCTAATTAACAGTTGTATAAATATGCCTAAGTAGTTTTAATCGTCTGAATCTACCATCCAATTAATTGCTATTATGAGTTATTATCATCTTAGTCCAACAGTAAATTGGGAGAATTCATAACAAGATAATCCATATCTACCACCATCTACTTGTGAGCTAGAATCAAGGAATCAACTATTAGGATAATAGCTTTAATTAGTTATAATTCTCGGAATCAACTATTCGATTAATTGCTATAATGAGCTATTATCTTCTTAGTCCAACAACGAATTGAGGAATTCATAATGAGATGATCCATACGTACCACCATCTACTTATGAGTTAGCACCAAGGAATCAACAATTAGATTAGGTGCTTAATTAGTTATAATCGTCAAAATTGACTATCCAATTTAATTGTTATAATGAGTTGTTATCATCTTAGCCCAATAACGAATTGGGGAATTCATAATGAGATGATCCATATCTACCACCATCTACTTATGAGTAGGGGTGGCAATTCTTGACATGACCCGAAAAGACGACTCGAATTTAATACGAAATTAACAGGTATGAGTTTACTCTTCACGAGTTCGGGTCAAATTCAGGTCATACTCGAATGACCTGCTAAGCAACAGGTCGAATTTGAGTCAATCTGTCTAACCTGTTTAATATATAATTTTATAATTTAATTAATAAATTAGAGGCATAAAGTAAATAAAAAGAAAACTAACTAAGGTTATAAATTAGTATTATGAGAATGGAATCATGAATGTTATGCGAAAATAAGGTATTTTATTTGTGAAACATAGTTTTGTTTTTGTTCATGATTTTTTTTTGTACAAAAAGAAAAACCAAAAAATTACTACAAGATTGGGCTGCAATTGTGAGGATTTGAAAATTATTTTATATTCTTTTTATAATTTTCCTTATTTCCTTATAAAAAATGAAACTAAAAATGAATTTATATTTTCTTTAGACTAATTTATTTGCCTTAATTTTCTAAATACTTTAATGCTTGAGTTGAGAGTTTTATCTTTTCTTATATAATTTGGTGCATGTTAAGTTTTGTAGTGCATTGTGGTAGTGTGATTAATTGGTGGAATGCATAATAAATTTGGTGGATAAGAACGGGTGTAATGTTAAAATGATTATATGATTAGAAGTGTTAAGAGTGTATTAGAGGAATATATATTAGTAATTAGAGGCTAAGAGGGACAAAGAGAGAAGATTTAAACTTGATTGCGACACTTGTCACGGATCCAAGACTTCTTGACCAAGACTTTTCTTCCATCTTTATCTTTCATTTAGCCAAAAATTCCTTCACTTTTCTTCGATCTTGGCCGACCAAAAGAGAGAGAGAAAAAAATTCAATTTTCATCTTGATTTTGGCTTGATTTAGTGAAGAAATCAACAAGAAACCTAAATCTAATCCGAAGAGAGTTGCAACAAGGGAGCAAGAAGACTTGTACTGGAGTGATTTGGGGAAGAAAGCTTTAGTTTTGCATTTTCTCCTTAGGGTTTGAAGGTATTAAGCTAAGAAACTTTCCTTCTCTATCTTATCTTGCATTTTAATGGATACATGACTTGAATATGGAAGTTTTGTGGAAGATTTCATAGTTTTGTGAAGTTGATTGAATTCTCCAACTTTGATTTATAATTTTCCAGCCTTGAAATGAGAATTTCTAGCCTTGATATGGACTTGTGAGTTTTGATGTGAAAATTTCTAGTTGGATATGTATTTTAGCTTCGTTATATGATTTTTCTAGCTCTAGTAATAAATTTCCAGCCTAGGGTTTAAATTTCCAGTTAGGATATATGATGTATAAGAGTTAGGTATATGTTCAATTTAGTTAGTTTTTGTGGCCTAGAACAAGTACCCTTTTTATCTTATAACTTGTGGCCTTGATTAGGGTTGTTTTGCCATGAAATTTAGCTTTGAAATTTGAGGAGAAATTAAGAAAAAACAGGCGAGATGCTGCCAGTTTCCTTTCTTGTAGTGTAAGTGAGTGAATTGGACTTAGTTTGCTTATGGATGTTTGAACCTACTTTGGATGTGATATATAAGTTGAAATTTTGCCAAAACTATACATTTTACAAGAAGGAGGCAATGGTCACTTTAAACATGCTTTCGAGTTGCATATGTCTAGTTTTAATTTAAAAGTTTTAATCGTTTTCCTTCCAAAAAGGGCATACGAATATCTTGCATATGGTTTACTAAGCGGCATGAGTTCTATTTACATGATCTTCCTTTGGTATTAACAATCGAAGGTTGTGCATTTTGAAACCCTATTTGATTGCAATTTACTATACGATATTTAACCGCAGATTTTGAGAGTGGCTAGGGAGTTGGACCTGAGCTTGATTTTGATAAACAGTGAATCATTGGTGAGTGTCTCTAATTGCATGGTCGGACTTGTTATTTGAATATAATACTTTCTTATTGTGATTGGAATGGTAATTGACTTATTTGAATGGGTAAGAGTGCACTTTATCGCACTTGTCCAAATTTAACTAAATACTGTACACTGTTTACGAGTGGATTAATGTATGTATGTATGACTTGATCACTACCTGGGATCCCAAACCCCTATTGGTTAATTGGTTGAATCGAACTGGCAAGGGTTTGGTCGAAAAGATTGGCGAACCATAGGTACTGTTTATTGTATAATCCATTGGATGTGGTCCACTGGATTCGGTATGTTCGAATATTATCACTACTGTTTATCATTGGAGTTTGGGCTCGATAGGGGGTTTGATCGGTAGATGGAGATGGGAGTTAAGTGGTGCTTTATTGGACTTGTTACTGTACTTCTAGGGTTGACGGAGTGTCAACCAATCCGTAACCAACTAGTACCGGATTAGCTCGCAAGGGCAAACTGTATCCTTATACATGAAAGTGTTAATTGCCTGATTGACTGGTTACTACTTACTTTTATGAACATTTATTTTCTTTTACTTTGAGATTTAAATTATACATTTTTTTTTGTCAAAACGATAACATTTGTATTGATTTAAAACTTGATAATGCAAGTATGCTTTACAAAAGGGGCTAGTTGCCCTCACAATCCTTTCTTGCTAGATCTTTAATCCAGCCCGAGAAATTTGATTCCCAATATACATCATTAACTAGCTTCAAGGCAACTTTTGCTAGCCTATGACACACTTCATTTCCTTCCCTATATATAAAGGAGAAATTGCATTGATCAAAAAACTCCCTCAACTTTTGTATATCCTCCAATATCATAGCATAGTTGCAGTTGTTGCATGAGACTGTTAGGATGCAGTCTATCACACTTTTGCAGTCTGATTGTATTTCAATCTTCCTCCAGCCTGCTTCTTTTCCTAGCTGCATTGCTGCTCTGATTGCCGTAGCCTCCTCTAGTTCTGGTTCCCCTATCTTCTCTTCCATTATGGCCCAAACTTTCATGATCTCTCCTTTCCAGTTCCTAGCAACAATTCCTTTACTAGTTCTGATCATCTGTACTGAAATTGCAGCATTAGTGTTTATCTTGTACACACCTTCTATTGGAGGCTTCCATCTTCTATCATGCTGATTGGGGGTTGCTTCAGCAATGCCAGCTCTGCTTTCTAGTTCCACAGCTTCCTTGAATTCCATCCATTCTTGCTGAGCTTTCCTTACAACTGTGATTTCCTCCACTTTTGCATTGTCGAAAATGATCTTGTTCCTCGCTTTCCAGATTTGCCAGAGGATATTGATTGTTAGTTCTATATGCTCCTTACCATTGACTCTTTGAGTTGCTTCTAAGAGTCCTTCCCACCATCTCCAAAAGCAAGCTTGCAGGTCTATTAATCCATCCCAGCTGATTGGACCGAGTTTCCAAATCTTCTTAGCATAGTCACATTCAAAAAACAGATGCTCTAGAGTTTCAATTCCATCCCCACAGCTTGTACATATGTTGTCCCCCTTCCTTGTTCTTCTGTGCATCAAGTCATTGACTGGAATACAGTTTTGCAGACATTTCCAAATAAAGTGTTTCAGTTTGTGTTTAACATTTGTTCCCCACACTTTTTTCCACAAACTTTCCTTCCTGTTATGGCTACTTGTCTGCTCCTTGAGCTGCATTGTTTTTGTTGCCTGTGCCTCCATTTCCTTTGCTAGTGCATAACCTGATCTCACTGTGTACTCTCCAGTCTTTGAGTGGTTCCAGATTAGCCTGTCCCTTCTTTGGCATATATTGAGTGGTATTTTTGCAATCTTTTGGGCCATCTCTCTACTAAAGATTTTATTCAGTAGCTCCTTATCCCATTGTCCTTGTTTAATCAAATCTTTGACATATTGGACGTCCCCATTTGCTGCTCTATCTTGTTCCACTCTACCATCTCTTGAATCTGGTATCCATCTGTCTTGCCACACCTTGATAGTACTCCCATCCCCAACTTGTTTTCTTATGCCATTTATCAAAAGGAATCTTGCACTCAGTAGGCTCTTCCATAGGTATGATGCTGATGTAGAAGCTTACCTCACCCAGTCCTGTTCTCTTTTCATGTATTTTGCTCTCATAACTCTACTAACAAGCCTGTTAGGCAGAACAATGATTCTCCACAGTTGCTTTGCTAGTAAGGCTGTGTTGAACATTTCCAGGTCCCTGAAGCGTAATCCTCCCTTTTCTTTAACCTCAGTAAGTGCACTCCATTTGGTCCAATGTTTTTTCCTTTGATGCTCATCTGTCCCCCACCAAAACCTTGCCATTTGTTTACTAATATCTCTGTACATTAATTTTGGGATTCTAAAGCAAGACATTGTGTAATTTGGGAGGGCCATTATACAGATTTCAGCAGTACTTCTTTCCCAGCTAGGCTCAATAAGTTTCTTTTCCAACCTTGTAGTCTCTGTGTTACACTTCCTTTCACTTCCCCAAACACCTGATTCTTTGTTCTTCCTATCACCATTGGAAGGCCTAGATACTTCCCACTGAATGCTTCTCTTAGGTTTCCAAGTATGCTGCATACTTCCTGTCTGATGTCCAGGTCAGTGTTTCTGCTGTAGTAGATAGCAGATTTTTCAAAGTTGATTAGCTGTCCAGATGCTCTTGCATATTTGTTCAACATCTCTTTAAACTTCCAGGCTTCCTGGTTTGAGGCCTTGCAGCACAGCAAAGCATCATCTGCAAAAAAAATGTGTGTGATGGGAGGACACTTTCTCCCCACTTGGATACCTGTCCATGACTTGTTTGCAGCAACTTTGTTTATCAAGTTTGTAAGTGCCTCTGCAACAAACAAAAATAAGTAAGGGGATAACGGGTCTCCCTGCCTTATACCCCTCTTAGGTTGGACATATCATACTTTTTCCCCATTAAGGTTAAAAGAGTAGGATACAGTAGAGAGGGAATTCATAATCCATCTAGCCCAAATAGGGCAAAATCCCATTTTTAACATGATTCTTCCCAGAAATTGCCACTCCACTCTGTCATATGCTTTGGACATGTCAAGCTTGATAGCCATAAAGCCTATTCTACCTGTTCTTTTATTTTTTAGGAAATGCATAACCTCATGGGCTAGAAAAACATTATCCAGAATCTGTCTGCCTGGAACAAAGGTAGATTGAGCTTCATTGATGCATTTAGACAGTACCCATTTCAGCCTATTTGCCAAGATTTTGGAAACAATTTTAAAGAGGACATTATAAAGACTGATTGGCCTGTAATGATTAATATTAGTAGGAGCAGACACTTTAGGGATTAGAGTTATCAAAGTTTCATTGACTGCCTTTAGCATATAACCACTATGAAAAAAGCTCTTGATAGCATTTACTATGTCCAAATTTATGGTATGCCAGTATTTTTGGAAAAAAGAGGTGACATACCATCAGGACTTGGCGCCTTATTTGGATGCATAGACAATACTGTAGCCTTGACTTCCTTTTCATCCACAGGTTTGATCAGATTTTCATTCATCTGCTGAGATATTGTATGGGGGACACCATCAAGGACCTCATCAATGTTATCTGGTTGTGATGTGTTGAAGATGTTGCTGTAATGATTACCAATCTCTTTCACCATTTCTTCCTTTGTATCACACCAGCTTCCATTCTCTCTTTGCAGTCTTGAGATCCTATTCTGTCTTCTTCTGATTCCCACAGAGGCAAGAAAGAAAGCAGTGTTCTTATCACCATGCTTTAGCCATTTACTTCTTGTCTTTTGGGACCAGTAGATTTCCTCATCCCTATATGCCTTGCCCAATTTGCTTTTCAGTTCATCTAGAATGTCCTTCCTTTGGCTAAAGTCACTCTGCTTGACTTCTTCAATTTGTTTTTTCAAGCTTTGTATTATCTCTCCTGAATGATTCCTTTTCTTTCTACTCCATTCCATGAAGGCCAATCTGCATGCTTTAATCTTTCTTGTCACTTTAAAAAACCTGGATCCTTGTTGGTGTTCCTTCCAAGCATTTGAAATCACTGTATTAGTTTCCTCCTCATAAGTCCACCTCTGGTCAAAATAGAACATTCTCTTGTATTTCCTCTAACCTAGTTCAGTAGAATAATACAGTAATCAGATGCTTCCTTATGCACGTGTGTACACCTTGCATCCTTAAAATGTTGGATCCATCCTTGATTTGCTAGGCATCGATCTAGTCTTTGCTGAACAAGTCCACTTCCCTCCCATTGGTTAGACCAAGTCCATGGCACATCTTCAAAACCAAGGTCTATCAGTTCATTACTATCTATGAACTCTCTAAAGTCTTTGAAGCTGCTATCAAGTCTACTTTTGCCACCCCATTTTTCCTCATTTGACAGTATATCATTTAGATCACCAGCAATCATCCACTTTTCTCCCCATTTTCCTTTTTTTTGATTGATAATTCTCCACTATTCTTTCCTTATTTTGTCATCAGTGCTTGCATGTACACATATGAACCACCAACTGATCTGTTTATCTTTTTCCACAATCTTAGCTTCAATGTAAAAACCCCCACTATTAATATACTCCACATCCAGCTCATTGTTCCAAAATAAAGTTAGACCACCAGCCTTACCCAAAGCATCCACAACAAAGCATTTCTCATAATTTATTCTTTTCCTAATCTTTTCCATAGCATTTTTTTGATTTTTGGTTTCACAAAGAAAAATTAAATTAGGAGAGTGGAGGTTGATTACCTCCTTCAGCTGGGGAACTGCCAAGGAGCCTCCTGCACCTCGGCAGTTCCACACCGCAACCTTCATTTGGACTGTGGAGGCATTAAGGGAATAGCCTCCAATTTCCCCGTCTAGTCCAAAGTGTGCAGTTCTACCCTCTGAATCTTGTTCTTTTCTTGATCATGTCCAGATTCTAGCATCTCCACATCTTCATTCCACTCACTAGTTTTCCTTTTCCCCCCTTGCTTTTTAGGCACTTCTGTGTTGTTTATAGATTCCAGTGGTACTCTTGCCCTTCTTGTGAACTTTCTTTGTTTTGACTCTTGTCCACCCTTGTTCACCTGCTCCTGCCTAGCTATGTTCTCCTTATTTTCTGAATTCTCCATCATTTCCTTATTTTTTTCTTTTTCCTTCTTTCCCTCAAGTGGTGCTATTATATCCAAAATCATCTCCTCAGTTCTTTCTACCCCTTTCCCTCCATACAGCCCCTGTAGTTCTGGAGCTATTAAAATCTTTTCCCCTATCACTTCCTTATTTTCTTTGTCCTTTCCGTTTTCCTTTTGGCCCTCTTTATACCCCTCCATCCCTTCTTTCAAAGCTGCTCTTGTATCTACACTTCGTATTCCGAAGGTGTCAACAAGACCAGAAATCCCTCTATCCTTTGTTGGGGTTACCACAATCTGATTCCCTCCATTACTATTTTTCTTAGAGCCATTGCTTTCTTCCTTTAAACTTGTTTCATTTTTTCCATTGGCCTGCTGTATTCCACTCACCATACTTTTCTTACTCGGCTCCATTGTCCTGGTCCTCAGAGGTGACCCCATAATATTCCCAGCCTTTATCCAAGCTCCATATTGGTATTCTCTTAGGTTGTGTTGATTTAGGCCCTTATTATTACAGCTCTTATCACCATGACCAATAATTCCACACCTATAGCAGAAATCCGGACATTTTTCATACTTAAATTCAACCTACTGCTGGACCCCATTCAACTTGACCCTTGTTCCTTTTGCCAGCGGTTTTGCTATATCTATCTCAGCAAAAATCTTCATGTGTCTTCCTGTTTTTCCCCCATTGGAAGGGATAATGACTTCCCTTATAGATTTGAAGACTTCTCCTATCTTAAAACCCACAGCTTTACTCATCCAGTGGATCGGCATGTTCCAGATTTGGACCCACAGATATCCATTGTTAACAATTTCCACCTTCCTCTCTATCCCAGCTTCCCATTGCTTGATAACCAATAGTTGGTTGTCTATGACCCATGGACTTCCATATAGAGCTTTTTCCATTTCTTGTTCAGATTCAAAATGAAATTGAAAGAGGTTGGCTTTAAGTTCCGTGACCTTCAAATTCCTTGGATATCCCCACACACGAGCTGTGAAGTTCTTAATCCCTGTGAAATTTGTAACCTTCTCCCCAATAACTTTACCCAGCAGACTTAGTTGGCACTCCTCTACACTTTTATTGGATATCCTCTAAGCTTAGGTTGACTCTTTCCTCTTCTTCTGGGTTTAGGTCAAATCTTGTGAAAGCATAAGTGAGGTCGTCTGCCAGTTCTGAGGTCTTTCAGGTGTCCCCAATACAACTATGTGTGATGTCTAAAGATGAGATCCAACCTATGGATTACACAGTCAAAATCGTAGATTTTCACATAGCAACTAGAGACCAAAGTTAAAAAATAAAATACAAAAGATGAAAAAATCATTGCATGAGAAGAAGACTAAAGGCAAGAAGGGGTAAGATCAGAATAAAACTAAAAAAAAGGTAGAAAAAGTATTAATGCTATCAAGCCATAAATGTCCAAACTTGCTGTCCGACAGAGGGAGTCTTTATTTGCCCCATAAATGCAGCTCCATTAATGCAGCTCATTTGTTTCCTCTCATTTGATTTCTGCGATTCCTATGTGGTCGGAAGTTATTTAAAGGCACACGCAGATCTAAGTTTATGATCACTCTTAACTGTGGTGGCTTCGCGTTTGGATCGGTGAAGGTGTGAAAGTTGGAGTAGTTTGAAATTTGGTGCAGTTTAGAAGTTGGCGCAGTTTGAAAATTCAAAAGCTCCTATCTTGAGGAGAGAAAGCTCTCTGTTCTAGAGAGAGAAAGCTCCCAAAAAGAGAGACATATGAAATGGACTGACTCAAGATTTAAATTATACATAATTGCCAACTTGTTACTTGGTTTGCATGGTGTCTTGGAACCTCACTGAGTTTTAACTCATTCCATTAGTTTGTTTTCCTTACAGGGGTTGCGAACATTGGCATGTGATTGGGACAAGTTGGATATATGTCTAGATCTTTTAGCTATTATAATTGTAATAGCACTAGTGCTCATCTAGGGTTAGGATCTGTAAGGACCCGAAATTTTTTCTTATTTTTATTTTATTTTACTGGTTTATTTAATTATTTATTCACCCGTTTACCCCAAATAATTTATTTCATCCATTTTAAGTCCATTTGTATGCAAAAATGTCCCTCTTATAATTTTAAAATGTTTCGTTAGCAAATTTAATTTTTCTACGGCTCGTTTAGCGAGAAATAATGAGTACACATTTTTCGAGACTATATTCGATTCGAGAGTGCAATAATCTTGGAGAATTAAGAATGATCAATAGTAGACTAAGAAAAGTTAATTGAGGAATTAGATGTGAGTTAGTTAAAATTAAGCTTTTACCGCGCGCGCATTAATAGTTTCCCGAAAGTCGCGCCGATACGACTAATTGGAGATTTGAGGAATTAATACTAGACTAAGGGTGAATAATTACCATATTAAAGGAAGTACCTTGGAGAATTAGTGCACAAGTGTATCAAACCCGAGAGAAAACGGTGGTACGAAACCCTATCGAGTCACTATTAGGGGTTGACTTTGTGCACCAACTTTAAGTTAGCTTCTCCAACACAATTCTTCATTCTTGCTCTCCAAGAATTGGACCACAAAACCCTCCCTCACTCCCTCATTTTTGGCCAGCCAAGAAAGAAAGAAAAGGGAAGAGAAAAAACTTCAACTTTTGCTCCAATTTTGCTCCAATAAAACTTGCAACTCCTTGCTAGCTTAACTTGGAACTTGAGGACATCTTGAAGAGAGGAGAGGGCCGGCTGGTTGAGGGCTGTTTTAAGGCATATCTCACACCAAAAATCTCGGATTTCTTCTTGGGTTTTGAAGGTATAAACATCTCCCACCAAAACTCTTGCTTTCTTGTTTCATTCCTTGGTTTTGAAGCTCGTAGCTTCCTTATTGTTGTTGTTGCTTGGATTTGGTTGGTTGAAGTGGGCTCTATGAACTCTCACCTTGGTTATATGAGGGCTGCCATGATGTTTATGTGTGTGTTAGTGTGTTTGTGATGAGTTTTAATGGAAGAAACTAGAAGAGGAAAAAGAAAGAGAGAAACCGTGAGGAAGAGGTGCTGTCCGAAATTTCTGGTCTTGTTGTTCTGTTTTAGTTTCGAAAATTTTATGCTTGGTTGACTGTGAAATTGATGGATATAGGTTGTATATTATGTGTAGAAAGTGTCTTCCAAAAATCATTTGATTTGGTTGAGCAAAACTTGAATTTTCGAAATTGGAAGAAATCTGGAAATGGGTTCTGGCTGTCCAAACAGTAACTCTTTGATCGAACATATCTCTTTGTACAAAAGTCAAAATAGAGTGCCATTGGTGGCATTTGAAACTAGACATTTGTAGATTTCTAACGGTATAAAAATCACTTTCTAGTTCAAATTGAGTGAACCGTAGTGATTCATCAAAATTTGCAGTCTTGTTCTAACTGTCTATCTAAGAGAAAGGTAGAAGCTGCATCTTGTGAATCTATTTTCTCTCACTTGTAAACTGATTTTGAAAACGACTTGTTCTGATGAAATGTAAAGTTTTGAATCTAGTTTCCAACGCCACCAACCATTCTCAATTTCAAGTTGTATTGAGTGAGATATGGTTCAATTTCCAAAATGTGACAAACCTGGAAATCTGGAAATCTTTCTCTTCTTGCTTGCCGAATGGTTAGGTTTGATTTGGGATGTTTTGTTTTGAAAATTTTGGTGTCAATTACCTACCAATTGCTTATTAGATGTTCATAGGACCTTGGTTTCAAAAATGAACCGAATTGGGACTGATTTCATGGTGCAAAATGTTTGAAAAAAGAAAGAAAAGCAAGAGGATAGATTTGCTTTGAGAATTTCCTAAACTTTGATAGTTTCGTTAACTACCTTCTCACAGGAGTTTTTGTGTGAAATTTTATAGACAAGTAGTTTTCATATGGAAGTTTAAGTATACCAAATTTGATGTTATTCTAAGACCATTTCGATACCCAAATGATGTCCCAAAATTTGCTTTTCAAATCTGGAAAATTCCTGATTAGTGTTCAAATTTCAGCCGACTTTAAGCTACCATATCTTTACGTTCAAAACTCCGAATTTAGTTCCATTTGTCCTGTTTGAAACTTTGTTTGGAACTCATATTGTATTACAATTTCAAAGGCTAGTTCACTTTTTGTGAATTTTGCCGAATTTTCAAAGATTGTCAAAAAACATGACTGAAACTGTCTTGCTTGCTCAGATCAGCCACTTTGAGCTAAAAATTGAATGCTTTTCATTTAGAATCTTGGAAAAGTGTCTTCTAGGAACTTTTAGTACTCCGAACCTAGTTTCCAACGGTATAGAGTTTTCCATTTTTGGACATGTCAAACTCAAGGTTTGATTTTTCTAAGTTTGTCACTTAAAGCTGAAATTTCCGATTTCTTATGAAATGAGCTTTTGAGGACTCGTCACCTTATCTTGATATTGATAAACCGTTTTAAACCCGATTTCACGGTAGAGGCTAGTTTCTCTTGGGATTTTAAATCCCTACTTTTGAACCTTGATTTTCGGGTGATTAAGGTGCTCTTTCATGACATTGTTTTAGTATTGCAAGTGTACATACTTCCTTGTTAGCAAAGGGTTTGTAAGTATTAGTAAGTGATAGATAATTGCTATTTCTTCAGGCGCTCAAGAGGATCTTGAAGAGAATCTCGGAGCCGACTATTAAAAATCTTATTTGTATTTACTCACTTATTTTGAATTGGTGAGTGTTTCTCGTATGTATTTGTGACTTGGATAGTTTTGCTACATGTTTACCACATATTTCTTGTGTGCTTAAGTGTTTAAGTGTTATCCATAATTGCTTCCATGTAATTTTTACCGTTTTAAGACGAGTGTGTACTTTATCTCACGCGACCTACTAAAATAACAAATTTCAACCGTTTAACCATGAATTTCTACCGTTTATCGGTATATTTGATTACTTGCGCATGTTGTAAGCTCTTAGCTGAACTGAGCCCTGCCCTTGGTTGCTAACCTGCTCGAGCCAGGATTGGGCTCGGTCGAGTAGGTTGGAACCCTGGACCACCGTTTCGGTATACTCGAGTATTACCACTGGAGGGATAAGGCGATGACCAGACAATCGGGAAAATTATTGGAGTTATAAGGTGCAGTTGACCGAAACAGTTCCACGTGAACACCGTATCCTTTTAATGTATGTTTATTTCTATACAATGATAAATGTCTCATTTTAAAAGTGTCAATGTGAAACCTTGAACCGTATATGCGTTATGTTTAATTTACTTGATCTATTAGATCTGCTTATGTGTTTTGGAACCTCACTAGGTTGTTTAGCTCATTCCACACTTTTGTTTTCCTTAACAGGGTTCAAGGCCGAGAGTGCTCACGAATAGTACTAAGTTATTTTCTTTTGGAGACTTCAAGTTGTATTATTGTAGATGGCTGTAATACAAATTCTTTTGGGTTGTATTTAAACTTGAAGGTTAACTAATGGTAAGTATGAAATATTTTGGAGTATTTTAAATGTATATTGAAAATATTTGAAGTATTTCTAGTTTTTGAATTATGGATTGTAGTGAGTCCCGGCGAGAGTTGGGCAAGCGTTCCGCGGATACCATAGGGTTCGCCCTAGGGAGAAGTGGGGGCGTTACAGGATCTCAACTAGAGTTTAAATCTTTTGTTACATTTTGGGTGTATATGGATATTCGAGATGATCAAATATGTATATATATTTCTGGTTACAAGCTGCTGCTCCTCTTGTTCTAGAAGTTATGAATTGTGTTTTAAGTTGAAAGAGTGAATTCTGGCGAGAGTTAGGTAGACGATACGCTAAACCTTGGGGTACGCCCAAAGGAAAAGTGGGGTCGTCACAGGTGGTATCACAGTCTAGATTTGAATTGACTTGGGCCGATTAAATGTCTTGTAATTGTGACGGTTTAGGTGCGAATGTCTAAGCGTGAGACCCTATAGAGTTAGGTGGCTAATATTGCTTTATTTGCCTAAGTTTCTTACCCTTTTGGTGCTACTTGTAGTGTAGGACATGGAAGGAGACAGTGGAAATGGGAGTTCCGAACGGTCTTGTCGAGCGCTTAGCTATCAGCAACGTCTAGGAGGGCCTATACTTTGGTGGGTTCCGGGGCGTAGGGTCAGGCATTGTGATTGCTGGCGGACTTACTCATATCTCGATAGGGTGGTCCTCGCTATAGCGGACGAGAGGAGAAGGTTGGGTAATGCCAATCGTGGGGCCTAGACAAAGATCGAGCGCTTGAGGGCAATGCTAAGGATGCAAGAGGATAGAATTCGAGATTTTAAGGCATATATTCTTAAGAAACAGGAGCGAAATAATGCTTTCTGAGAGCAAGTGCAAAAGGTTAATGGCTGCCTCGTTCGGGTGGTGAGAGAATTGAGGGATCGAACAGAAAACATCTTAACTGAGTGTAGGGTGCTCATTGATGAGGTGGTCCAAGTGAATTTAGTCTAGAAAGGTCAAGAGAACGTGGCCCCTAATGAATCTGATCTTGAACTTGATGAGGGTCAAGCAGAGCTCGTGGGAGAAGTGGAATCGGTTGGTTCAGTCATGAACTAATCTAGGGATGTAGAACTTTGATGTTGTAAGATGTGTTATAGGGTAGTTGGGGATGACATGTCACTTTTCCTGTTTTACTTTTGTTATTGACGTGTTAAAGTTGACATGTATAGCACTTGCTGTTGTTTTGTGTACTTTGATTTTGCTATGTGTACTTGACTTTATTAGGTTGACATGTACCATATTTTATGACATGGTATTTGAGTTGTGATGGTACATATATACATAGTGTGTTTTATTTTAAGTGTGTTTCATAACCCTGATTTCATGATTTGAGAATGTTTTACTAAACTCTATAGCTACTTTTATTTTTGCTTATACATATATAGTATATTTTCAAAAGGGATATGAAAGGTAGACGGAGTCGAGGACATGGGGCTAGTCATGGACGTAAGAGTAGACAAGTACAGGAACCAAGGGAAAAAAGAGATCCGGCGGCCAAGCAACAACATGAACCAAGGGTCGAAGCAGGGGATTAGGTAGCAATGGCAATATAGCAAATGACTGATATTTTAGCATGGTTGGTAGAGCAATAGGGTCATACTACTGTTAACCAATCTAGGAACCCTGAGATAGGAGAAAATAGGGCCCTAGAGCATTTTCAAAAGTTCTCTCCTCCTAAGTTTTTTGGAGGGTTAGATTCGGAAGTAGCTGAGAACTGGTTGGAGACTATGATTAATATCTTTGCAACTTTGAATTACACGGAGGAAAGACATGTGAACTTTGTTGTATTTTAATTTGAAGGACCAGTTTGAGCATGGTGGAACATGATTAGGGCTAACGAGAGAACAGACAGCGTGGACTTGGTTAAAATTTATACGAGACTTTAATGAGAAATATCTCCCACCCTTAGTCCAGGAGAAGAGGGAGGACGATTTCATCAGGCTGTGTCAGGGATCCTTAAGTGTGTCTGAGTATGAAACTCAGTTCACCAAGTTGTCCAAATTTGCTCTTGAATTAATAGTTACGGAGCAAAGAAGAGTGAGGCGTCTTGTACAGGGGTTGAATGTAGAAATTCAAGAGGTTTTGACGGTGGCACAAATCAATACATTCATGGAAGTCCTTGAAAAATTCTAAAGAATTGAGATTGTGAGGACGCAAGTGAAGGCTTTTCATGCAAGAAAGAGGGGTGTGCCTAGTAGAGGTCAAGAGTAAAGGCAAGGCGATCGTAATATGCCACTTTCTAATATGGGACGAGGGCCAGTGGTGTGAGATTTTTAGAGCCACCTAGAGAAATGTCTCCGAGAGGAACTCAAGGTAGAAGAGGGCAATCGAAAGGTGCCTCGCAAGGAGGCCATACATCAACTCCTCGTTTATTTTATGGATATTGTGGAAAGTCAAATCATACTGAGCACAATTGTTGGCAAAAGGTACAGAAGTGTTTACTATACGGTAGTGCCAAGCACCAGATTGCAACCTGTCCACTCTCTAGTGAGACCCAGTAGGCAGATAGGTCAAACCCTAAGCAATCAAATGTAGGAGAGAATAGATTTAGAGTGCTCGCCAGAGTATATGCTTTGGACCAGCACCAAGTGCCTAACCCAACTAAAGTGGTAGAAGGTACGATTTCTATCTTCCATTATCTGGCTAAAATTTTGATAGATCATGGTGCCACTCATTCTTTTGTGAATTCTAATTTTATGAATGCCATTGATGTGTAAGTTGAGAGGCTACCATATGACTTAGAAGTGGGAACACCTACAGGTGATTAATATTTACTCGCTAATGAGGTGTATAAAAATTGTGAAATTTGAGTTGGTGAGCAAAAATTGGTAGTAAACCTTATAAGTCTAGCCATTAAGAGGTATGACATCATCATAGGAATGGATTGGATGGTTCATTATCATGCTCGGTTAGATTGTAGGATGATAGTGGTTGAATTCTGCATACCAGGTGAATCAACCTTAAAACTAGATGTGAGGAATACTTTAGTCTCATCTACCCTTATTTCTGGAATTCGGGTTGAAAAATTGTTGAATAAGGGGGTACAGGGATATCTTGTCTTTCTAGACAACACCCCAGGGGAAAATGTTAAATTAGGAGGATATGCCGGTGATAAATGAATACCCATATATTTTTTCTGATAAATTGATGTCATTGCCTTCTGAGAGAGAGATAGAGTTTAAGATTGATCTAGCACCTGTGACCACACCTATCTCAAAAACTCCCTATCGGATGGCACCTGTCGAGTTTAAAGAGTTGAAACTGCAATTGCAAGATTTGTTAGAGCGAGAATTTATACAGGAAAGTAAATCACCTTGGAGCGCTCTAGTGCTCTTTGTTAAGAAAAAGGATGGAAGTTTGCGATTGCGTATCGATTATCGGGAATTAAATGCGGTGACTGTTAAGAACAAATATCCTTTGCCCCACATTGACGAGTTACTTGACCAATTACAAAGGGCTGTGGTATTCTCTAAATTGGATCTTAAATAAGAATATTATCAGTTAAGGATTAAGAAGTAGGATGTCCCAAAAACTACTTTTAACACTTGATATGGGTATTATGAGTTTGCAGTGATACCTTTTGGATTAACTAATGCCCTAACAACGTTCATGAATTTAATGCATCGGGTGTTTAAACCCTACTTGAACTAGTTCTAGTAGCATTCATTGATGATATTTTGGTTTATTTTGAAACTAATGAGGAGAATAAGCAATATTTGAGAATAGTATTGCAAACCTTGAGAGAACATCTACTGTTCGCCAAATTTAGTAAGTGAGAGTTCTGATTAGAGAAAGTATCATTTCTAGACTATATAATCTCCAAAGACGGACTCACTGTAGATTCGACTAAATTTGAAACTGTTGCCAAGTGGAAACAACTGTAGAATCCTACTAAGTTTCGTAGTTTTCTAGATCTAGCGGGGCATTACCGTCGATTTATAAAAAAATTTTTAAGAGTTGCAAGGCCTCTAATTGATTTAATAAAGAAGCAAGGTAAATTTATTTGGGACACTAAATGTGAAACTAGTTTTCAAGAGTTTAAAAAATGATTAACTAGGGCATCGATATTAGTGCTGCTAAATGGGAAGGATAGTTATACATTATATACAGATGTTTCGAGAGAAGGTTTGGGGTGTATTTTAATGCAAAATAGGAACGTAATTGCCTATGCCTCTCGAAAGTTGAAACCTCATAAGCAAAATTATCCGACCCATGATTTAGAACTCACAGCTGTTGTGTTTGCTTTGAAGAAATGGCAACATTACTTGTATGGGGTGACTTTTAAGGTGTATACGCACCATAAAAGTCTTAAATATTTGTTTTCCCAGAAGGAATTGAATTTAAGACAGTATTGGTGGATGGAGTTTTTAGAAAATTATGACTGTACCATTAATTACTATCCAGAAAAAGTCAATGTGGTAGCGGATGCTCTAAGTCAGAAATCTCAACTAGCAAGTTTAATGATAAGAGAATGGAACCTATTATAGGATGTTAGTAAATGAAACCCTCGTCTTGAGCCATAGATAGTTATTTTTGGAAATATTATGGTGAAATCGACATTGTTGGATCGTATTAGAGAGGGCCAAAAGAAAGAACCAATGGTGCAAAAGTGGTTGAAGATGGTACAAAAAGGGGAGTTACTCGACTTCAATTTAGGTCCTGATGAAATTTTACGGTTTCGAAAACAAATTATGGTGCCAAGAGATGAAGAATTAAAAAAAGAAATCTTAGAGGAGACTCATCAATCTAGGTATACGGTGCATCCTGATAGTGGTAAGATATACCAAGATCTCAAAGGATTATATTGGTGGGATAACATGAAATCAGAGATTGTTCAATTTGTCCAAAAATGTCTTACTTGTCAGAAAGTAAAGGCCAAGCATAAAAAATCGTTGGGTTTTCTACAGCCTTTGGAAATACTTGAATGAAAGTGGGAGCACATAACGATAGATTTTGTGTCAAAATTACCACGAACTCAAGAAAGTTATGACGCGGTTTAGATGATAGTGGACCGATTAACTAAGTCAGTACATTTCTTGCCGGTTAATATGAAATATTCTGTGGATAAACTTGTCAAACTCTATATGGATGAGATTGTGGGATTGCACGGAGTACCAGTGAGCATAGTATCCGATAGAAATCCTCGATTTGTATCTCGATTTTAGGTAAAGTTACAAGAGATTTTAGGGACTAAACTGAATTATAGCACATCTTATCATTCTCAAACAGACGAAATAGTCGGAGAGTACCATTCAAACCCATGAGGATATGCTAAAATCATGTGTCATGGATTTTAGAGGAAGTTGGGGCCAATATGTGACATTAGTTGAGTTTTCTTATAACAACAGTTTTTACGGTTCTATCCAAATAGCACCATATGAGATGCTCTATGGACGAAAGTGCTGTTTACCTATTCACTGGGATGAAATAGGGGAGAGAAAAGCTATAGATCCAGCAACAATACTATAGATTGAGGAAGCATACGAAAAGATAAAAGTAGTTCGTCAGAGGCTACAAACGACTCAGAGTTGATAAAGGAGTTATGTTGACCATCAAAAAAAAAATTGGAATTTGAAATTGGAGACAAAGTATTTCTTAAAGTCACTCCATTGAAAGGAAGGATCAAGGCAGGGAAGGGAAAGAAATTACAACCAAGATACATAGGCCCCTTCAATATACTCCAACGATAAGAAAAGTGGCATATCGATTGGAGTTACCAACAAGTTTGTCCCGAATTCACGATGTCTTTCACACGTCTTTGCTTAAGAAATACCACCCAAACCCAACTCATATACTGCAGTCAGAGGATATTGAACATGACGAGTCTCTAACCTATGAGGAGCGACCTATTCGACTTCTAGATCAGAAGGTGAAAGACTTGAGAAATAAGGAAATTTCGTTGGTTAAAGTTTTGTGGAAATATCATGAGGTAGAAGAAATAACTTGAGAGTTAGAGGCGGATATGCAAGAAAAATATCATGAGTTATTTGCGAATGAAGGTATGAATTTTGAGATCGAAATTCTTTTAAGGGGGAGAGAGTGTGAGGAATTGAAAATTATTTTATATTCTTCTTATAATTTTCCTTATTTCCTTTTAAAAAAACTAAACTAAATATTAATTTATATTTTCTTTAGACTAATTTATTTGCCTTAATTTTGTAAATACTTTAATGCTTGAGTCGAGAGTTTTATCTTTTCTTATATAATTTGGTGCATGTTAAGTTTCGTAGTGCATTATGGTAGTGTGATTAATTAGTGAAGTGCATAATAAATTTAGTGGATAAGAATGGGTGTAGTGTTAGAAGGATTATATTATTAAAAGTGTTAAGAGTGTATTAGAGGAATATATATTAGTAATTAGAGGCTAAGAGGGACAAAGAGATAAGATTTAAACTTAATCGAGACACTTGTCATGGATCCAAGACTTCTTGACCAAGACTTTTCTTTCATCTTTATCTTTCATTTAGCCAAAAATTCCTTCACTTTTCTTCCATCTTGGCTGACCAAAAGAGAGAGACAAAGAGAGAGAAAAACTTCAATTTTCATCTTGATTTGGCTTCATTTAGTGAAGAAATCAACAAGAAATCTAAATCTAATTCGAAGAGAGTTGCAACGAGGGAGAAAAAAGACTTGTAATGGAGTGATTTGGGGAAGAAAGCTTTAGTTTTGCATTTTCTCTTTGGGGTTTGAAGGTATTAAGTTAAGAAACTTTTCTTCTCTATTTTATCTTGCATTTTAATGGATACATGACTTGAATATGGAAGTTTTGTGGAATATTTCATGATTTTGTAAAATTGATTGAATTTTCCAACTTTGATTTATAATTTTCCAGCCTTGAACTTAGAATTTCTAGCCTTGATATGGACTTGTGAGTTTTGATATGAAGATTTTTAGTTGGATATGTACTTTTAGTTTCGTTATACGCTTTTTCTAGCTCTAGTAATAAATTTCCAGCCTAGGGTTTAAATTTCCAGCTAGGGTATATGATGTATATGAGTTAGGTATATGTCCAATTTAGTTAGTTTTTGTGACCTAGAACAAGTACCCTTTTATCTTATAACTTGTGGCTTTGATGAGGGTTGTTTTGTCATGAAATTTAGTTTTGAAATTTGAGGAGAAATTAAGGAAAAACAGGGGAGATGCTGCCGGTTTCCTTTCTTGTAGTGTAAGTGAGTGAAAATAAGAGTGGAGGTGTGATTTTTGGGCGAATTGGACTTAGTTTGCTTATGGATGCTTCAACCTACTTTGGTTGTGATATATAAGCTGAAATTTTGTCAAAACTATACATTTTACAAGAAGGAAGCAATGGTCACTTTAAACATGATTTCAAATTACATATGTCTAGTTTTAAATTTGAAAGTTTTAATCGTTTTCCTTCCAAAAAGGGGCATGCAAATATCTTGTATATGGTTTACTAAGCGGCATGAGTTCTATTTACATGATCTTCCTTTGGTATTAACAAGCGAAGAAACCCTATTTGATTGCAATTTGCTACACGATATTTAATCGCAAATTTTGAGAGTGGCTAGGGAGCTGGATCTGAGCTTGATTTTGATAAACAGTGAATCATTGGTGAGTGTCTCCAATTGCATGGTCAGACTTGTTATTTGAATATAATACTTTCTTATTGCGATTGGGATGGTAATTGACTTGTTTGAGTGGGTAAGGGTGTACTTTATCGCACTTGTCCGAATTTGACTAAGTACTGTACACTGTTTATGAGTGGATTGATGTATATATGTATGACTTGATCACTGTCTGGGATCCCAAACCCCCATTAGTCGAATCGAGCCGGCAAGAATTTGGTCAAAGAGATTGGTGAACCATAGATACTGTTTACTATTTCGTCACTGTTTATTGTGTAATCCACTGGATGTGGTCTACTGGATTCGGTATATTCGAATATTACCACCACTGTTTATTGTTGGAGTTCGGGTCCGGTAGGGGGTTTGATCGGTAGATGGAAATTGGAGTTAAGTGGTGCTCTATTGGACTTGTTACTGTATTTCTAGGGTTGACAAAGTGTCAACCGATCCGTGACCAACTGCTACCGGATTAGCTTGCAAGGGCAAACTGTATCCTTATACATGAAAGTGTTAATTGCCTGATTGATTGGTTACTTGAAGTGTTACTGCTTACTTTTATGAACCTTTACTTTCTTTTACTTTGAGATTTAAATTATACATAATTGCCAACTTGTTACTTGGTTTTCATGGTGTCTTGGAACCTCACTGAATTTTAGCTTATTCCATTAGTTTGTTTTCCCTACAGAGGTTGCGAGTATGGGCATGTGACTGGAACAGGCTAGATATATGTTTAGATCGTTTGGCTATTGTAATTGTAATAGCAATGGTGCTCATCTAGGGTTAGGATCTCTACTAGAGTTTAAATTTTTTGTTACATTTTGGGTATGTATGGATATTCGAGATAATCAAATATGTATACATATTTCTGGTTGGAAGCTGCTGCTCCTCTTGTTCTTGAAGTTATGAATTGTGTTTTAAGTTGAAAGAGTGAGTCCTGACGAGAGTTAGGCAGATGGTCCGATAAATCCTGAGGTACGCCTTAGGGAAAGGTGGGGTCATTACAACAATTTTGTATATTCTTATGATAGCTCCATTATAAAAAAAATCCACCATACTACCAAAGTGAGAAGGTTTAAAAAAATAAAAGAAAATTAAGCAAATAGGTTATTTAGGTTGAGTTCGGCTAATCTGCGAAATTGACAAGCCAAGTTCGGTTCAAAAAAACTAACCCATTTAAATTTTCTGGTCGGTTCGAGTTGATGTGTTGGCCAGGATACCTCAATCTTAACCCGACCCACCAACCCGCGACCTGACCCGATTGTCACCCCTACTTATAAGTTAGCACCAAGGAATCTACAATCAAATTAGACACCTAATTAGTTATGATCATTGGAGTTGACTATCCGATTAATCGTTATAATTAGCTATTGTCGTCATAGTCTTGCAACGCATTGGGAAATTCATAACGAGATGATCCATATCTACTACTGTCTACTTATGAGTTAGCACCAAAGAATCAACTATTGGATTAAATGCATAATTAGTTATAATCATCCGAATTGACTATCTAATTAAGTACTATCGGATTAAACGCATAATTAGTTATAATCATAATGAGTTGTTATCATCTTAGTGCAACAACGAATTGGGGAATTCATAAGGAGATGGATTATTGTCTTAGGAGATTTAATCTTTATTACCTTATTTGTTTTACATGTATATTAGTACTAGTATTCGTTTCTTTGAATGTGAATTAGTACTAGTATTTGTTTTCATTACACGTGTAACATGTACTGGATTTAGCATTGTTACAAACCGGTATATCATTACACGTGTATTATATATTAGGTTTGGTTACATGTGTATGAAGCAACCGCTTATATCCATGTATTGGTACCTCAAGACCAATAATTAAACACAAATTACAGAGCATGCTTGAACAAAAAATGCAAATTAAAAGTTAGTGTTAGTGACAATAATTACTCTGCATGGATGCAAAAATTACAAATTAAGTCTTAGTGACAATGCATAACTGCCACGATGGCATAACATATTATCTTTGTTTGCACATGGTAGGTGGCAATAGATCCTTTTCAAGGACCCCACAAATTGGCATTCAAGACAATCTTCCACCACCATAGCTAGAATTTTTTGGCCCACAAATATGGATTTATGTGTAGCAGCATATTCTGGACAAAGCTTCAGTTTACCAGCTTCCAAAACTTATCTACTCCAGTCGTACTTGCCACAACTATTGCCAGAGCTCCATGCATAAGGGACTGTAATGCTGCTACCCATCTATAACACAACGTTATTCACTCCATTATTAGTGTTTTTGGGCATTCTTTTGGGGATGCGCAGAATATTATTCATAGCAATGTAATAGGTTCAACACGGAGGTAATTCATTTACCTTAGATGAAAATTGTGGAGTAAAGGAATGATTACTAACATCATAGAAAGTTGGTGTTTCTGAGCTAAAACCACCAGCCATTTGCTACAATGACAGCATAATGTGTTTATAGAATAAACTTACAACAGTAGGCAACAACACATCAAAAATTGAAGTTAAATAATGATTGATTCTACTTGCATTTCCACATTCATCATGCCATTATATGTAGAGGTAGACATATGAGTGGATAGCTGCATAGACCATCCACCCATTGACGATTGATTATAATCACTTGTGTGCATGATTCCATCACAAGCTTGCAGTCTAAAATACATCATTTAAGCTTATTTGCCTACTGCTACTGCTCCCTCCAAATGTTGATTGGTGGTAGTGCACATCATTAAATTCTTCATCACTGCCAAACTCATCTGCTACCTCATTGGAGCAGTTGTTATCCAAATTGTTGGTGTTCAAAGGACACATCCTTTTGTTATGGCTATCACGTTTCCTACCAAAAATAAGAGTTTATACAAGAATTTGAAGGGAGTAAACAATAATATTTTATGACTGATGTCCATTGCAGCTCACTCAACCACATTTTCCATACTGAATAGCAGTTGACCTTTTTCTAGGTCCTTGTCTTTTGCTACCTTTTTATCTTACTCATTCTAGGTCTTTAACTTCATAGTTACGTTGAGGTTGACCTGGTGTAGGTTCAGCAGGCCTTCTATTTTCACTCAATTGCCTCACTTTAGGTGTTTCCCTTTCAATGAAGCTCAATATGCACTCGTATCCAACATCCGTCTTAGAGACATTGAAACACATTGGCTTGCAACCAGTCATCAATCTCCCATACCTTGCAAGCTCAGTCATGTTATGTACTACATTTTATGCAACTGTAGCCCCTCGCTGAAATTCTTCCCTTGCCTTTCGTGTCCACCTCTTCATTATAAGGCAATCTAGGATTCTTTTCATTCATTCAAGTAGCATAATTCTAAACATATGTGTGCATGGAAGGTCAAGGGTTTCGAACATCATACAGGAGCATGCAAGCATTCCATTTAGGATGGTTTGCTGGACCCTGAACCTGCCATTCTCTCGTGAGTATTTAACAAAATGTATTTTGTGTACCCCATCATCAATGAAGTCACACCTATTACATATGCATTGACCTTTAATAACATCCTGGACCACAAAAAATATACTTCTAGTGCATATATTGCTGCTGCATGCACCTCTATCCAAGGCATATCAGTGGTCGGAAGGAGTCTTGTTTGTTCGGTCTCGAAAATTAGCCTATTTTCCTTGTGTCATGTAGCAGCAACCCCTGGATCGAATGCCCGCATGAACTCAAATAATTTTAGCTCTCCTGTCAAATGAATATTAAGAATGTCATTCAGCTTCTTAAATCTTTGGGTATTTTTAATTCTAGCAAAGAAATGATCTCGGAGATATGCCACAACCCATTTATCACATTTTTTGTAAACTAATTTCACCTAGTCATTGTCTTTCATGCCGTACTCAATAACAGCTTTCTCCCATTCTCGCTCAAATCTTTGAGGGGACCAGTTATTATGCATGCATGAGGAGTAATGCTTCATGATGGCTTTGTTTGCATTGTACTTTGCATTTTGCTGAAGATGCTGGCAACAAGCCTATGCCTTGCCTCGGGTATTATATTTTTGATGGCTTTTTTCATAACTGGGTCTCCATCCAGTACAACAGAAATTGGCTTTTTCCCATCATTTGCATCGACTAATGTTTGAAAGACCTAGTCAAATGCACCCTCATCTTCATTGGATACTAAACAGCAAGCAAATATACATGTTGAGAAATGATTATTTACTCCACATAGCACCACCAAGGGCTGGTTGTAATCATTTGTTCTGTACGTAGAGTCAAAGATTAGGATATCACCAAAGCATTCGTAATCGTATGAGGACTATAAATCTACCCTGAAGAGTTGCATTAGTCAAATTTCTGAATATGTATGATACTTGAAATAGAAGTTATTATCTAAGTGTGAGGACTTGTATTTTTATTTTATTTTATTCATTTATTTTATCGATTTATTCACTTATTTATTGGTTTACTCCAAAATAGTTATTTTTTATGATTAATTACCCAAGTATTAGTTAGTTATACTGTCGTTACAAGAATTTCTTAAAAATTGCACTTTATCGCGCATAAGTCGGAAGTTCGCATTTTCGCGCGCGCGACTAATTGAAGGACTTTAGAAAATTATTGTTAGACTACTAAGAGTGGATAATAATAGTGTTAAAGGAAGTGCATTAGAGGTTTAGTGCACAAGTGAAACAAACTCGAGAGAAAACGGGTACGAAACGCGCCCGTACGCGCACTATTAAGAGTTGACTTTTATGCCAAAATTTGAATTACAACTACTAAGCTTCTGTGACGGCTCCACTTTCCCCTAAGGCGAACCAAAGCGGACCGACTGCCCAACTCTCGCCAGGACTACGGATCAAATCATTCATAAACCTTGTCAAACGGTCCAAAGAACTTCGAGAAAATGAATCATCGGAAAGCGCAAATGACCGCGGCTACGTCAAAATTCGACCAAAATTTTTTTTTCTTCCTCGTTCAAGCTTCGGACTCGCTTGATTCTCCAATGGATACAAAAAAATTCACATAACCATAGAAACATACAATCTCAAATGAGTACGCTTGAAACACTTGATTCAACACTTATATACATATATACATCAGGTTCTTCAACAAGTTAACTTGAAATACAAGCCACAATGATCATACATATACAAAGTACAATTAGGATTTCGGTTACAGAGGAGCATGATCAAAAGAATGTCTACACTAGCTCAACTCTTTCTTCAAAAATCATAACTCTCAAAATTTTGAACCCTGTAAAGAAAACAAAGATAACGGGAATGGGGTGAGTTTACGCTCAATGAGGTACCACAAAGTAGTCAAGAATCATGGCATTTCACTTTTAAGACATATATACTCAACACAATAGGAAATGAACAAAACCTCAAATAGAAAGGATCCAGGTGGTTCTCAGGAGCCAAATTCCCATTGCAGTACTTGATCACAACTCGTTGACTCTCCGTCAACATTCGGAGAAACAAACATGACCGTAGACCCCACTTTACACCAAATTTCGTTCACCAAACATATCCCCTTGCCGGGCCCGAACTCTTCAACAGGAAATAGGAATGGTAATACTCGAGTATACCAGAAATCCAGAGTCTCCAATAACCAAAGATTTTCCAAGAACAGGCACCCATGGATTGTCAATTTTCCTCGACCAAGCCCTTGCTGGTTCGATTCAATTGACTCTCCATGAGGTTGAGCTCAGGTTTAACAAGAAGGCCGTTGGATATACTTCCAAACGACATCATAACAAGCACAGATAACATGTTCAAATTGATACAGGAACTAGTAAACAAGCAAGAGAAACGAGTGTGATAAAGTACACCCTCATCTCATACAGAATAAACAGGAGTCACAGTTAATCGAGTCACAAATTGTAAGTACGGATAAACCAGTTAAGCAACAAATTAGGAGAATGGTACGCTCACCAGTTTAAGCAAAGATAACTTTAAAAGTTTTCTCCCAAATGAAGGCTTTGATCACCGTCACGTCCTAACAACAATCAAGGTAAAACAATTATGATTTCCCCCATCCACAAATCCATGAAACGGAACGCACAAATGAGGTTCAACTACAATTCGTGTACCTAGTCAAGTTAACTACTAGTGCGAAGAAATAACAATGTGACGTTGGAGTAAAAAGGTAGCGATTGGTCTTAAAAACATGAACAACCCTAAAACCTTTCGCTCAAGTCACAAGTACGTCCAACTAGCCCTCGAGTGAAAATTTGGGCAGCATGCCCTTTGTATTTAGCTATTTTTCAACCATTTATGACTTCATTATTTTCCTCAAATCAGCCCCTAAAATCACACACAAAAAATCTCATTACACTAGCCGTTCAATAGGCTAAAAGTCATTCAATTACAAAATCAAGCTAGAAAAGTGACCGGAAATAATGTTTAAGGCAAAGAACAAAATGACAAGTTTGACATCTCTTAGCGTATCAGTCACAACTGAAGCTACGCTTATCAGATTGGGGTAAAATTTATACCATTTCGAAGCTAAGACAAAGGGTTACAACTTTCATGAAGATCACCCAATCTAGTTCATAATTGATCTAGGTCAAAAATACAGATTACAGAACCAGAAGGTCCTTGTCAGTAAGGTTGTCAGTACTGAATTCAAATGACAATAACTCAGGCTACACAATTCCGTTTGAGGTGTTTTCAGATGCGTTGGAAAGATAAAACATAAGGCTACAACTTTTATGTTTTGGCCAAATGCTGATTTAATACGGATCAAGGTGAAAAAATGAAGCCAGAATAAAGAAATGTTAAAACTGTCCGCAAAACTATACCTATGGCAGTCAAGGGTATTTTTGTCATTTCACATGTTACAGTGCTAGGATTGAGGTGAAAGTTTACAGGAAGATATATAACATCATTTCCTAAAACTTTCATGTTTTAACCTAAGCCTAATTAGGCCTCCATCATGGCCGAATGAAACTGGTCAGAACAGGGTAGGTTGAATCCTTAAAGCTGGAATTTCCTCTAAACAAGTTAAACTAACACATAAATCCTCAATATTACACATGACAAAGTTATCAAACCATAGCCAATCATAAAGCATCATATAAAAGCAGAAAATTCATCGTAAGACTGAAATTTACCACAATACTACTTCAACCCATGAAATTGTCTCACAAAGCTACATCTTTAACAACTCTAATCCACTAATTTGCAATTATTAAGAGTAAAGAGGAATTTCTTAGACAAGTTACCTTAGAACCACTAGAAAAATGGTAGCTTAGTATTTCCTCCTCAAAAATCACTCCATCAACACCTCTACTCCTCCTTAGTGAATGCTTGTATGGAGTGGTTTGCAAAGTTATTGGGTAAAATTCAAGATTGAAGCAAGTTTGGTAGCTAAAGAATGAAGTAGTCTCTCTTGTTCTTCCTCTCAAGGTGGCCGGCCAACAAGACAAGGAAATGAAGAGATTTTTGGTTAAAAATCTGATTTTAGGAAAGTTATTAAACCTTGGTCAAAGTTGGTTGGATTTCCACCACTTGTCGCAACGAGATGAAATCTTAAAATTGTCTTTTCTCTCTCTTATTCTTGGTCAAAGATTGTGGCTGGTTTAATGAGATATTTAGGGCTATTTTTTCTCAATTAATAACAAGGAGATTAAGATAATAAAGTAGTGTTCAAGTGGTGCACTCATTCCGTAACAAACGGTGCATGTCGGTTCACATCGTTTTTCCTTAATTCGCACGTACTAGGGTTTGCACTTACAATTCACTAACTTATTATTATTACTTCTAATCATACACTTTTTCTTATTTAAAACTCATTCTTAATCACCAAATTTAATACACACTCCGTACCAAATAATCATACTATCGAAAGACGTAAAAACCTTAGTTTACCTGAACGACGAAAGAAAAGGGAAAACTCTTAATTCTATTCTTTATTCCAACCATTGGGGAGGTAAATGAGTAGTATGGCTATTATAAAGTAATTTAATCAAAATAAAAGGGTATTTTAGTCAAATTTTGTATTTAGTAAAAGTAAGAAAGTCTTGGTCAAAGTCCACCATCCATTGATTTTGCAACAAATGGCGCACTAGGGTTTATTCTCATCCTTTTGGCTACCAATGGTTAATTTACCTAGCCAACCTCTACTTGTCTTCTAGCATCTTGTAATATAATATCCCTTAACACAGAACTCCAGCTAGTTGTCAAAAATTATCGCACGTATCGCACTAACGAGTCCCACGTCCAATATACACTACTAATGTCACACGAACTAACTTATATCGGAAAAATGTCTTAACAACTTAAGTCCCTTATAATAATCTCTCAAAATTTAATATAATAATGAAAGGTATAGAAATGTTACGCAAAGAAATAAAATAATGGCTAGAAAATAAAGAAATTTTCGGGTTCTCATAGCTTCCAAGAGAAGCTTCACCATCAGCACAATCTCTCTCTTCTTTCACCCTTGCTGGCTGAAACTCCAAAGGAAGAAGAAGAGCCAAACCCTTAATCATATCACTTCATTTCTTGCACCTTTTCACTCCAAATTCATCACACAAACTCACAACAACTTGGAGAATCACTTGGACTAGGAAGAGAGCAGCTTTCTCACGGTTTCTTGGAGCTTTTAGTGACCAAAAATTTCTGAGTTTTCATCATCCAAGAGGTGGTAATCATCTAACCTTTTAAACTTGTTTCTAGTGAGTTAAATTTGATTTGGAAGCATGTAGCTTCATGTGGGTATCTTTATTTGGTTGAAATTCATTTGAGTGGGCTCTATGAAATTTCACAATGGACATGTTGGACTGATATGATGATTATGGGTGTTATTTATGTTGATTAAGTGTTAAACAAGTAGAGATAGGTTGAAAAAGTGGAAAGAAAATCAATGGAAAGTTGCATGAGAAGCTTAGTCGATTCTGACCTGTTTTTCCAGAGCCGTTGGTTCAATTTTTTTTGTGATCAAATGACCTTGAATTTGTTGTAGATATGTTGTATAGGTTGTGTGGAAAGTTTCCACAGAAAAATTACTTGATTTGGTTAAGAAAAAGTTGAGTTTTGAACAAGAACAAAGTGAAAATTCGCGTAACAGGGGTATGCTGGCAATGAACTTTGAACAATCATAACTCTTTTCTCCGATGTAGAAATCAAGGTCCATTTGCGGCATTTGAAACTAGACACTTCCAATTTTCTAACGGTATAAAATGCATCTCCTGATTCGAATTGAGTGAGCCGTACTAGTTCTTCAAAGTTACCTGTTCTGTTTTACGGCTGTGCTAGAGAGTCAGTGATGTGTTGGGACTTATTGCTTGAATTTGAGCCAGCTATTAACTGAATTTCAGAATGATTTCTCCTGATGAAATATAGCCTTATAAATTTAGTTTCCAACGCCACCAACCATGCCCAATTCCAAGTTGAAATGACTGAATTATGGCCAAATTACAGAACCGCACTAGTGATAGAAAACCCTAATTGTGGCTAGCTGAATGGCTTAGCTCGAATTGGGACTTGTTATTTTGGAAACTTTTGGTGTTAATCACCTACCAAATGTATGTTGGATATTTTCTATACCTTTTCTTCACAAATGAACTATGTTTGAGATGATTTCATTGGCCAAAGATTTGAAAAGAAAAACAGAAGCATGAAGGCAGCTTTGTCTTCGGATTTCCTTAAATTTTGGTAGTTTAGTTAACTACCTTCCCTTGTGAATTTTTAAGCAAAATTTGGTAGAGGAGTAGTTCTCATAAGGAAGTTGAATTGTACCAATTTTGGTGTTATTCTAAGACTTTTTTGATGTACAAATAAGTTACCAAAGTTATTCTTTCAAATCTGAAAAATTGCCCAACAGCCCTCATTTTGAACCAACTTTGAGCTGCTATATCTTTGGCGCTCAAAACTCCGATTCTTGTTTCGAAAAATTTTAGACGCCAGTTCACATTCTGTGAATTTTGCCAAATTTCCAAAGTTTGCCAAAAACCAACCCCGAATCTGTCTTGGAAGTGCAAGTCAGTAGCTTTAAACCGAAATTTGAGTGTCTTCCATTTAGAATCATGGAAAAGTTCTTCTAAGAACTTTTAGTACTTTGGAAGTAGTTTCCAACGGTACCAAGTTTTCTAATTTTGGACCTACAGAGAGTGAGATATGATTTTTTAAAGAATGCACCTCAAATCTGAAATTTCTGAACTTAAAGGAAATTGAGTTTTTAGAACTCTCCATTTTCCTTCGATATTGGTTGACCATTTTACACTTGATTTCAAAAATGAAAATCAAATTTTTCTTGCATTATTAAACCCCACTCTAGATCCTCGATTTACGAGTAATTAAGGCTCATTTTCATGATATTCTCTTAGATTGCACTAGAGTACAATCTTCCTTGATAATTGGGAGTTTTAAACGATAGTGTGTGATAGATAATTATTGTGTGCCCAGACATTCAAGGGGACCTTTAAGAGGATCTCACAACGGATGCTTAAACACTTGCATTGTGCACCACTCTCTCATTTTGACTAGGTGAGTGTCAAGTGTATGTGAACTTGTTACGTGTTTAATCGTTATTAGTGATTGAATATTTTGAAAATCCTGAGTCGAGTGTGTACTTTACCGTACTCGTTCTCATTTAAGTGAAGTGTACTTGAATTACTTGACATGAAATACTTGAAGTGAATATTTACGTGAGGTGTATTTGAATTATTTGAAGTGAATTGCTTGAAGTTACTTGTTAAGTGAATTAAGCGAAGTGTTTCAATGATTAATTATGCTATGGCTGCATAAGTCGATTGGAGTGAATCTCCTCGACTCCTAGTGATACTAGTGGGGGACGCCCAAATCTCATCGGCCGACCTTGCGACTCGAGCCGGCATGGGCTCGGTCGAGAAGCTTGGTGAGCCATGAGAAACGTGTATAAGTTTGATCGAATGGGGAGATCTTGCCTGGCATGCTCGAGCAGTATCGCCTATAACAAAAGAACGTGCGGGCCCGGAGCTGGGGGAGTAATGGTGAACGGGGAACGAGTAAGTGAAGTTCTACGGATTATAACCTACCCGATTGAAGGAGTGTCAACTCGTAGAGGTTCTTGATTGTGCAAGTGGAAATTAGCTCTTGAGAGCTCTTATATCCTTGAATTGTTTCTGTTTACTTTTCTCAACCGAATTGTTATTTATTTGAATATTACTGTTGTACTTCTTAAATGGGATTGTTACTTGGACAATGTGCATGCATGTGTGTTTCTTGGCCTCACGAGCAATCGCTCACCCCGTAGATTTGTTTTCCTTAACAGGAACGGATATGGAGTGAAACTCGGAGAAACCATTGGGATGACTTTTGTATTAGGGTTTCGATTGTAATCGATTAGACAGCTTTTGGTAGTTGTATATTTTAAAAATTGATGTATTTTGAATGGTGGTGTAAGACTGGATATTTATATATGTATGGAAACGACTTTACTTTTTTACTTTGTCTCGTCGTATTAGCTATTATTGTATTAAATTTGAACGGGAGTTATACCGAGTCCCGGCGAGAGTTAGGCAGGCGTCCTGCGGATACCCTTTGGTTCACCTTAGGGAGAAGTAGGGGCGTCACAGTTGGTATCAGAGCGCTAGGTTAGAGACCTAATTAGGAGATGTGTTAGGGAATTTACCCTTAAGATTTGAGATGAGATGACTTAGTCATACCCTAAATTATATTTGAGCTAATTCGTAACTTTAAGTTTCTAATCTAGAAATTGTGGTTGTTTTGCAGGGATGAAGAATGGGAACGGAGGACCTGCTACTGATGGTAATGGCCATGCTAATGGCCATGTAGAGTCTCTTAGATCCATTTACTATAGCGCACGGGGCGGAGGAGCTCGTGTACGCTACTCACCCTCTACTAGGTTCCCCAGATGTGTCTGTAGGAGGACACATGCTTACCCGAACCACCTTGTATTTGCTCTTGACGATGAGCGCCGTCAGTTGATGGATGCCAACCGAGATTTGCTCCAGGAGGTAGAGGAGCTGAGCATTATAGTGAATGCTCAGAGCGCTAGAATTGCTGAGCTGGAGGGGACACTAGTGGACGAGGTGGCTAGGGCTGAAGCCACCCGTGATGAGGTTCAGAGAGTTAGGGCTCGACTTACCAGGATCGGTGAGGAGGTCCGTGATCGGGCTTCCGGGATCATGGCCAATGCCACTATACTGATAGATGAGGTGATGGAGGTTGTTTACAGCCCAGTTCAGGAGGAAGATCCAGAGGAGGACCCTGATGAGGAGGTTCCACCTGATAGCCCCTGAGAACTAGGTTTAGAGTGACCGACCTTTTGACTGATGTAGTTAGAATTAGTTGGAGTGATGCTAGTGCCAAGGCCATTGTATTTTTGTTTGACTGTGCGGCCTACTTTTGAGGCACTTGACTTTACTTTAATCGTATGTGACTAAAAGTACTTTTGTGGCACCTATGTGCTATATTTTTATAATTCCCCCATGACTTGCTAATTGTATGAACTTTGAAGTGTTAATGAATGTAAATTATTGTTATTTCCAATGTTTCTCGATTGGCTCTTGTTATTTCCAATGTTTCTCGATTGGCTCTTGTTTTGAGTATTTCCTCGCGTAATCACTTTTATTTTTGCACTAAGCACCATTAGAATTATGGACGGATGAAAGAGTGATCGAGGTCGTGGGCGAAGGTCTAGGCAAGCCCAACCTCAAGGAGATGATCAGGGATCGGCAACTGGGCCGACTCGGGGACAAGAAAATTTAGAGGGTAATCAAGTGGCTACTGCCATTAATAGGATGACTGCTATCCTTGAACGGTTAGTTGAGAGACAGGGTCCAGGACCACTTAACCAACTTGGGAGTCAGGATAGAGGGGAGGATAGAGTCTTGGAGAGGTTCCTGAAATTCAACCCGCCTAAGTTCACTGGTGAACCTGATCCTGAGGTAGCGGAGAATTGGTTGGAAAGGATGACCAACATATTCGCCGCCTTAGACTATATCGAAGATAAGCGAGTGAATTTTGCTGCTTTCCAATTTGAGGGAGTAGCACGTGATTGGTGGGACGTGATAAAGGGAAAGTGGGAGAGAGTCCAAACCCCTTGAACTTGGGAGAATTTCACGAGGGAATTTAATGAGAAGTTTCTTCCACCTTTAATCCAAGAGAAGAGGGAAGATGAGTTCATCAAGTTGAAACAAGGAACTCTTAGTGTAGCTGAGTATGAAGGGAAGTTTACTAAACTTTCTAAGTACGCTCCCGAATTGGTGACCAACGAGCGGAAAAGGATAAGACAGTTTGTACAAGGGCTTAATGTAGAAATTCAGGAAGGCTTGGCTGCGGCCTAAATCTTTACGTTTACTGAGGCTTTAGAGAAAGCGCAAAGAGTTGAGAGCGCAAGAATGCAAGTTAGGGATTTCCACAATAAGGAAAGGAACTTTTCTAATCACACTTCTGGATAGACTAGTAAGAGTACACAACTTTCCAAGGTGGGAAGAGGAATGGAAGGAGTGAGAACCACTGGAGTTTCAAGGGGAGCTTTATCCAGAGGAGGTTATAGTGGGCCAGTTCAAGCGTGAAAAGTGCCTTCTAGTGGTTCGGCAGTGACACCACAAGTTACTTGTGGTTACTGTGGTAAACCCAACCACTCAGAGAATGATTGTTGGAGAAAGTCTGGGAAATGTTTGTTCTGTGGTAGCGCTGAACATCAACTCGCGAGTTGTCCAAAAGCGCCAAAAATAGGCGAGTTGTCCAAAGGCGCCAAAAATAGGAGGTAGCACTCAAAGGTCAGAAAAGTCAACCTTTAAGCAGACTAGTGCTGGAGGGAGCCGATCAAAAGTACCTGCTAGGGTTTATGCACTGGATCATCAACAGATACCCGATGCGACTGAGGTGGTTGAAGGTACGATCCCTATTTTCCACCGTTTAGTTAAGATTTTAATTGATCCGGGTGCAACGCATTCTTTTGTAAATTCTAATTTCATGGGTGGAATAGACTTGAAGTCAATTAAATTACCTTATGATTTGGAGGTTAGAACACCTATTGGGGATCAAAGTTTAATCGCTAACTTGGTATATAAGAATTGTGAAATCTGGGTTGGAGAACGAAAATTACTAGCCGATCTGATAGGCTTAGCGATTAAGGGATACGATGTGATTCTAGAAATGGACTGGTTAGCCCGTTACAATGCCCAGTTGAATTGTAAGACGAAAATAGTAGAATTGTGCATTCCGGGAAAGGCAACCCTGAAATTGGATGTAAGGGGTAGATTAGCCTCATCTGCACTTATCTCAGGGATCTGAGTTAGGAAAATATTAAGTAAGGGAGTTCATGGATACTTGGCTTTTCTTATCAACACTTCTAGTGAAAAAGTGAGACTGGAGGACATGCCTATAGTGAAAGAGTATCCAGATGTCTTTCCCGAAGAGTTAGAGTCTTTGCCCCCGGAAAGGGAAATAGCTTTTAAGATTAATGTGATTCTGGGAGTAGCACCTATCTCTAAGATGCCATATAGAATGGCTCCAACTGAATTGAAAGAGTTAAAATTACAATTACAGGATCTACTGGAGCGGGGTTTTATAAAGGAGAGTGATTCACCATGGGGAACCTCAATCTTATTTGTTAAGAAGAAAGATGAGAGTTTAAGGCTGTGCATAGATTACCTAGGCTTGAGTGATGTCACTATTAAGAATAAGTACCTATTGCCCCATATCGATTAATTGTTTGACCAATTGCAAGGGGCGGTAGTATTCTCGAAGTTGGATTTGAGACAAGGTTACTACCAATTGAGGATTTTGGAGAAGTATATACCCAAAACTGCTTTTAACTCGAGGTATGGACACTTTGAGTTTGCAGTAATGCCATTTGGATTGACCAATGCACCTGCTGCTTTTATGGATTTGATGCACAGGGTCTTTAAGCCTTATTTGGACCAATTTGTGGTGGTATTTATTGATGATATATTGGTGTACTTTAAGACTGCGGAGGATCACGAGAAGCACTTGAGAATTGTTTTACAAACCCTGAGGGAACATCAATTGTATGCTAAGTTTAGCAAGTGTGAATTTTGGTTGAAAGAAATGACATTCTTGAGTCATAAAATTTCTAAGGACGGGATTAAAGTGGATCCAGTTAAAGTTGAAGCTGTTTCGAAATGGAAACAATCGAAAAATCCTACTGAGATTCGAAGTTTTATAGGGTTAGCAGGGTATTACTGGAGATTTATCAAGAATTTTTCTAAAATTGCTGGACCCATGACTGAGTTAACCAAGAAGAGCGGAAAGTTTATATGGAGTCCTAAGTTTGAAGAGAGTTTTCAAGAGTTGAAAAGACGCTTGACAAGGGCACCCGTATTAGCTTTATCGAATGGAAAAGATAGCTTTATGGTCTAAACAGATGTTTCCAAGGAAGGATTGGGATGTGTATTAATGCAAAATGAGAAAATGATAGCGTATGCCTCTAGGAAGTTAAAACCGCATGAAGGAAATTACCCAACTCATGATTTGGAATCAGCGGCTGTAGTGTTTGCTTTAAAGAAATGGAGGCATTACCTTTATGGAGTAACGTTTGAGGTTTTTACTGACCACAAGAGTCTTAAGCATTTATTTTCTCAAAAGAAGCTAAATTTGAGACAACGTAGGTGGATGAAATTTTTGGAAGACTATGATTCCACGATAAAGTACCATCCAGGGAAGGTCAATGTAGGGGCCGTTGCTTTAAATCGTCAAGTGCAAGTGACAGGACTGATGATTAAAGAAATGCACCTGTTGGAGGAGGTTAGTGTATAGAACCATAGACTTGAACCGAGAAAAGTAATTCTTGGGAATATTGTAAATTTTCACGGTTAAAAGAGCTATGACTTTAGTTTCAAATGCAATACATGGAACTCAATTTGGATTTTTCTACACCAAGATATAACAGATTTCCCAAGACTGCTCAAGGTCTCCTATGGAAAAATTTTCAGTAGCACTTCCCCTTATTTTCCTTAATTTTCAGCCATTTTCAAGGCTTCATTCTCACCACAAGACAGCCCCAAATTAAGTTCACAAGGTATAGGATACATAGAGTACTTATTTTAGCCACAAAACTAGATATAACCAACATATACCTAAGCTGAAAAATTTTTACCAAGGCTGAAATTTTGCAACTAAGGCTGGAAATTCTTATTTGGAACTAAAAAGTCACAATAAAACTACAAATCTTCATACAAATCCATAACAAAGCTAGAACATCTCTTATCAAAGCTGGAAATTCATCTCAAAGCTAAAAATTGAACATTAAAGTTGGAAATTAACCAATCCCTAGCAACAATTTCACCAAACCCTAGCAAAACCATGAAATTACCATAAACATGTTTCCTTCAACTTCAATCATAAAACATCTTGCATAAATCTCAAGAAACAAGTAAAAGAGATGTTTTCTAGAAATTTTAACCTCAAAACCCCAAGATAACAAGCAACTCAAGAGCTTTCTTCCCCAAGTAACTCCACCAAAAGCTTGCCTCCAAGCTTAACTCAAGATTAATCAATATAGATTTGGGTTAGTGTCTGGATTTTTCACAAATCAAGCAAGGAAATCAAGATGGAATTTGGAAGTGTTTTCTCTCTTCTTTTCTCTCTCAATTTCGTCCATGAGGAAGGAAAAATGAAGGAAATTTTGGGTCAATTGCAAGATAAGGACTAAAGGAAGTCTTAGTCAAAGAAAGCTTCCTACCTTGACACTTGTCGTCTCTTGGTTCCATTCCTATCTCTTTGTCTTTCTTAGCCTCTAATTGCTAGTTTATGCTCCTCTAATATACTCTTAACACTTCTAATCACATACTCCCTCTAGTAGCACACTTGTTCTCATTCACCAAATATAACACACACATCTCACTAGTCGGTCAAAATACCATAATGCACCAAAACCCTAACTTACTCTAACTTTAAAAGTAAAAGTAAACCTCTTGACTCAACTAATGAAATCATCATGAAATTTAGGGCTAGTAAATAGGTAAATAGTCAAGTGAAGAAAAATAGAAGAAAATATAAATAAATTTTTCAAAAATGGGAGAAAATTCTAAAGGAATTTTTGGGTCCTCACAGTTACATGTGAAATCTAAAAAGGTGCGTGGATTTCTAAGGACAACGTGATTGGTGGACACAACTTCTTAGGGAAGTGGCGTCTGGAATGTCGACTGAGACTTCTAGGAGGTAATGGTGGTCTAACTCAACTAATGATGAATTGCCACGTATCTGGCTCATTAAAGGTTAGATCCATTCACATAAGAATAAAATTTGACCTGGGGGCTAGTGAAGAGCTATATATTGCATGCGTGCCATGCAGCCACCGAATCTATCCCAACTTGGCATAAATCAAACTGACCTCAAACTCGAATCTTCGAGATAGGATAAGCTTTTGACTTCCTGAGGTTAAGGATGACCTTAGTTAGTAAATGATAATGACTATCTTTATCTTGAAAAGGATGGAAAATCATCATCTGAACTAATGTCTATCCAACCAAATAGAAAGAGGTAATTTTATCCATTTATATTTTGTCTCTTTATCACTTTCTCATATGAAAACTAATATATAGAGATACATAACACCCACTAAAAAAACTAACTTGAGCGTCGAAGTAACCTTGAGGACTTGACTCCAATACTCCTCATGAATTGCTCCTTTCCTTGCAGGATTCTTAAAGAGTTCTGCTTTCACGTGATTGACTTCCCTCTTTATCTGTCTAGTTCAGCTCTGTAGAAGGAAATACAGTTTCAACGCAATTCATACCAAATTCACACTATTTATCAATTTATTGCATTTAATTTATCAATTTCATTTTGAATGCGATCAATAAGTCTGGTATGTACCTAATAATACTTACTCTAAATAGCCAAAGTAATTGCACTCTACAGTTGATATTTCAAATGGAGAGAATTGGAAATTGGATTGATGAGATTAATTGCAAGATACAAATATTAATGATTGAAAAATCTTGTTATATTCTTGTATTATTTTTTTCTTCATGTCTATGGCAATAATTTTGGTTTGTTATGTATGTTGCTTACATGCAGTGAGATTCTAAAGCACTCATAAATTTTAGAAAAATGACAAAAAATTATGTATGATACCATGGGTTGAGGTGGACATTGGTGGTTGCTGGCGAAAATTGCCAGTAATAGGTGGCGAGTGGTGAGGAAAGGGCAAAGAAGGCATTTTGGAAAAATGGAGTGCTTTGTATAAATATTAGCAAATATTTTTTTTAAAACAACTATAGTAAACTACAACAAAATTAAACATAAAACTGTACCATAAATAAAGTGAGAGGAATGAGTTTAGGGTAAACATTTATTGTCATTTTATGAATTTCAATTTTTGCCTTTAGCAAAATTACTTTTATTTTAGTTTCCTATACACATATTGTCAAGATAATCACTCATGACCATTTTACTTTTAACTATTTAAGCACAGGTTTTCAACATAGTTATCCCTAACCATTATAACTATTGGTATGAAATTATTTTATGCGTTTGTTGAAAAAAAAATGAAATTATTTTATGAAAAAATTTTAAAAGATTTAACCTTGTTTTAGTAATAAAAATTTTATATAAAATATGTGACCATAAATATTATATATATTTGTATTACACACATGTCAAGTGAGCATTTAGCACTAATTATAATAAAAAGTGTGTTGGGATTGCTCAATTTTGCTAAATAATATTTCGCTAGCATTATAAATATATTTTTCAATCCACCTTTTTTATATTGTTAACTACTGTTTTATCTGACTTACGTCACATTACAAAAGTGTTATAATAATTATTCCAAATAATATTTCCAATAATACTCTATCCAAACACTAACCACCCGTTTAGTAAATACTCTGGATTGACAATGGCAATGAATATCATAAGGCCCTCAATGGTAATAGGTTTTGGTTATTCCTTTTCACTTGTTTGGTAGTTGTATTGCAATGGAAATCTATTAAGTATTTTCCAATTTTTTTAAGTCCACAAATTAATTTCTTTTTTTTTCTTCAAAATTTTTCTTGCTACTAGATCGGGATCCTGCAAAATCACCTCCTGTCTCCACCTATTCTATAAAATCACACACCCATACTTCCCAAACTTCAAGGATTTCTCTCAAACTCTTCAAATCATCTCCATCAAACTTAATAAAAGCAAACTTTCAATTGAAATTGGTCAAAGTTCTATAAATATGAAAACCAGTACCATCAACACCAACTGGGATATGCAACATCCCAACTACACCTTTTCCAAATCTAATCCAATTTTGTAAAATTCCATATCGGAATCCCCTCAACAATCACCCAAACTAAAATAAATAAATATAACATCTCTCAAGCTCCCATTGCTTGATCCACTTTGGTGGAAGACTAGATGAGTAAGACAAGAGTGCAAGCTAATGGGTAAAACAAGAAAGAGAGTTGGGTAATGGAGATGGAATCTGAGTAGAAGAGGGAGAGAGCGACAGAGACAAATCTTTGGAGAGTTTCTTTTCCTATTATTTTGGTTGGGCGGTTAATGAGAGGCAAAAGTGCCCAATTTACTCTGGAATGGTGATTGAAGAATTTTATGTCTTCCATTGCCATAGTGGAGTACCAAACACTATTAGTCACTATCATTAAAGGTCATACCCTTTGATTATGCTCAAAACCCCTCAAGTAAACGGGTGGTAAGTTTTAGACAAACACATACACTACTTATTACAGTATACTCTCTCCGTCCCATATATTTAATCAAGTTTAGGGACGTGTTTTTTATGTATAGTATATTTCACCAAAAAGTTTTTTTTTTGTTTCACTTTTGCCCTTAATCATGTATTGGCCAAAATAAAAAGTAGAAAGCAATCCCATCATATTTGTTTTTATGCATCATTAATGAAGGACATAAGGGAAATTTCGAAATATAAAATCTATATCTATATAAATTTGAGAAGGGGTTTTTAGCAACAAATTTCCACACACCTTCCCACCCTCAATTCCATTTTTCTAGCATTTTACATTTAATTTATTTCGTAAAATACATCATGTCCACGTTTCAAGCATACTACCACGTTTCCATCAAATAAAAATTTCACTTCAACTAACACTCCTCCCTTCACGCACCTTCCCACTTCAATTAATACTTCTTCAATTAGCAATTTCACTTCGATTAAAACTTCGCCAGCCCAACAATAAGAGATAACAACATAATTTTACAAAAATCGCAATTTACCATCTCTTTCAACTTTCTTATGGTATCAATCTTAACCCTCAACTTAATTTCACCATGGAACATGCCCGCCTACAAATATTTCACCAACGCCTAAATTTCAAACTCACCAAATTGCAAAGGAGGAAACATTTGCAGTCACACATACGATAAAAATTCTCTCAATTAATTAATTAATGAACAATTATCTACATACTATTTTGAATTAAAAATTGTAATCTATACATTTTTGAATGATTTTAGGTTAAATATTTTCGGATGCTTGCTTACATTCAAAGCACTAACATAGACAATATGTTTCATAACATATGCAAAAATTGTGGACAACTATGTCAATCTTATTTTTCAAAAATAATATGTATCCATTGTAATGACGTAGTCGACACTATTGTCAGGTAATTATTTTCATATATCTTTAATTTTAATTACATTTTTTATTGCATATCACAATTTATTCTTAAGAAATACAATATTAATATACAAGTTAGAGATTCCAGTGGTAACCTATACCTCGCTCTTCAAAACAGGCATGCACGATTCATATTTCGTTGTGATGCTTCTTATCATACTGATTTAAAAGGGAAGGTATAAATTATTTATACGTATATATTTTTATACAATATTATTTATAAACTTTCTAAAACAAATGATAATTCTAAATTCCGTATGCTCTTTTTTTTTGTCGAAACGGTAGGATTGTATTGATTGATCAAAAGTATATACAGACGAGCACTTGCTCGATGCTTTACAATATGCTTCTAGTATAGTAGGTTGGGATTAACCCACTCTAAATCATGATAATTGCTCAAAGCTTGAGCACTAAAAAGGCAACTCAGATCATTCCTATTATATTTTTCTAGACAAAATGAGCATTTGTAAAACATAGTACTCAGTTCACGGATGTCATTTATCAGAGTAGCTATCCACATATTTGCTGTTTTACTTCCTTGAATTTGCTGTAGTAGGTCTTTACCTGGAACTTCAATGCATACCAGCCTCCACCGTTGCTCAGCTGCTTTGATCAGAGCCCATTTGACACCTTCAGCTCTTTGTTGAAGTTGGCTTTCACTTGCTCTTTCTCTCATCTTCCATCCTATCACATCCTGTCCCCTACTGTTAGCTGCTATGATGCCATATCCAATGAACTTTGTTTCCTTGTTCCAGCTAGTTGCTATCCTGATATGCATTCCTCTTGGCCTATTTTCTAGATTTTGCCTAACCTCTTGACCATTCATTTGTGGTGGTACTGTTGTTTTACTTATGCTACATTTCCTAGCTTCTTTGACTCCATTGTTGAATTCCATCCAGGCATTCCAAGCTTTGTTGATCACCTGCATTGGTTCCTGTACTTTGTTGTTGAATTCTCTGTTGTTTCTGCATTTCCAGATTTGCCAAAGGATATATGTTGTAAGAGCTATATGCTCCATTCCTTGAACTCTGTGTTTGGCTTCAGATAATGCTGTCCACCAGGTAGTGATGTTCCTTGTCAGGATCAAGCGCTTACCATTGCACCAAAAGCTATAACTGTTAGCGAAGGCGCAACTTTATTTCCTTAACCACAATGGCAGCGCAGAGCACCGTACCACGCTCGGCCAGCATGAGGGGCTGCACCCCTGGGTGCCACGGGCTGGGCGGTTAGTCCCTTCGAGCCGGGATCTGAGGGATGTTGCTGATTAGGCAAACAATCCCTCTCCCAGCAACAGCCAGGGAGACTCGAACCCGCGACCTCACTCTGATACCACTTGTCAGGATCAAGCGCTTACCATTGCACCAAAAGCTATAGCTGTTAGCGAAGGCGCAACTTTATTTCCTTAACTACAATGGCAGCGCAAAGCACCGTACCACGCTCGGCCAGCATGAGGGGCTGCACTCCTGGGTGCCACGGGCTGGGCGGTTAGTCGCTTCGAGCCGGGATCTGAGGGATGTTGCTGATTAGGCCAACATTCCTTGTTACATCTTGAATCCCATCCCATTGTACTGGGGCTAATTTCCAGATTTCCTTCACTCTGTTGCATTCCAGCAGCATGTGTTCCAAAGTTTCTACATCCTCTCCACATCCTGAGCATATTGGATCTCCCTTCATCAATCTTCTTTATATTAGTTCCTTGACTGGCACTACATCTTTTAGTCTTTTCCAGATGAAGATCTTAATTTTGTGACTGACGTTTAAGCTCCATAGGACCCTCCACATCTGGTGTCTTGCCTGATTGCAGCTCGTTTCAGCCCCTTGCATTCTTTCACTTCCCTCTTGTTCCTTCTTGGCCATTATTGACTTGTAACCTGATTGCACCGTATATTCTCCATTTTGGTTCCTCATCCAGAAAGTGTTGTCTTCTCTTCCTGTGATGCTGATGGGGATTTTGAGAATGTTTTCAGGATCCTTCTCATTGAAAGTTTTGAAGATGAGGTTTCTGTTCCATCTATAGTCCTCAATCAGGTCAGCAACTTTGTGTACTTGGCAATCTGCTGGTTTGGCTGTGATTGGTTTCCCTTGGGATTGGTTTGGTATCCTTTGATCTTCCCAGATTCTAGTTGAACATCCATTCGCTATTCTTGTCCTTATCCTCCATTGGAGATCTTCTTTGGCACTCATAATACTTTGCCAAAACCATGAAGCATTGTTGGGAGTTTTGCATTCCAGGACGTTACCTTTTGGAAAGTACTTTCCCTTCAGAATTTTGCTGGATAATAGATTTGGATTTTTGATAATTCTCCGTATCTATTTGGCCAGCAAAGCTCTATTAAAGCTTTGAATCTCCTGGAATCCCATGCCTCCTCTTTTCTTCTCCTTTGTCATTTGCTTCCAGGCTATCCAATGAACTTTGTTCTTGTTGTCCTTTTCTCCCCACCAAAAGTTAGATAGCATGGAGCTTATCTCTTTGCACAACCTGCAAGGTAATTTGAAACAAAACATTGTGTAAGTAGGCATTGTCATAGAAATTGCTTTGATCAGGATTTCTTTTCCAGCAGAGCTTAACAGCTTGTTTTTCCAGCTTTGCATCCTCCTTCTGATGTTATCCTTAATGTAACCAAACAACTATTTTTTAGTCCTTGTTATCACCATTGGCAATCCTAGGTACTTCCCTTGTGAAACTGGTTGTATGCTTCCTAGCTCTGCGCAAACTCCTTCTTTAGTTGCCTCAGTCACATTTTTGCTAAAAAACACACTTGACTTATCTAAGTTAACCACTTGACCAGATTCTTGTTCATACAGTTCAAGTATCCTTCTTAGCTCCTTTGCTTCTTGGGAGTTAGCTCTGCAAAAGATCAGGGAGTCATCAGCAAAAAAGAGATAGGTTACTGAGAGGCCTTGTCTGCTGATCTTGATACCATTCATCCTTCCTGCTTGTGTTGCTCTTCTTAACAGATTGGAGAAGCCTTCTGAGCAAATGAGAAATAAGTACGATGACAGTGTGTCACCCTGTCTAATCCCCCTTTCTGTTACAATGTATTCCTTGCATTCCCCATTAATGTTAAATGAGAAGGATACTGTACTAATGCATTTCATGATCCACTTTATCCATTTTTCACAGAAACCCATTTATTTCATCATAGCTTGCAAATAGTGCCATTAAACTCTATCAATAACCTTTGACATGTCAAGCTTCACAGCCATAAATCTATCCTTACCTTGCCTTTTATTTTTAAGATAATGCATATTCATGAGAAATGCTGATGTTATCAAGAATATGTCTCCCAAGAATGAATGTAGATTGATTGATGCTAATGCAATGATTCAGAATAGGTTTGAGCCTATTGACAAGAATTTTAGCAATGGCTTTGTAAATCACAGTACAGAGATTAATGGGTCTGTATTGCTTGATATTAGTGGGGCAAGGGACTTTGGGGATCAAAGAAATGATAGTATGGTTGACAGCCTTAAGCATATTACCAGAATAAAAGAAACTTTTTATGGCTACCAGGTCTCCTTTGACAATGTCCCAGAATTTCTGGAAAAATAGGGGTGACATCCCATCTATGCCAAGAGCCTTGTTGCTTTCCATAGAGAAAAATGCTGCTTTGACTTCCTCTTCTGTTACAGGCTTAGTTAGATCCTGGTTCATATCTTCAGAAATAGACCTTGGGATTCCCTTTAAACTCTCATGATTGCTACTCTCAGTTGATTTGGTGAAGAGTTGCCTGTAATAGTTCCCCACTTCAGCTCCTACGTCTGCCTCAGTTTCTGTCTAGCTCCCATCATCCCTTTGAAGTTTCTGCATTCTATTACTCTTCCACCTACCATTCACTTGTGCATGAAAGAACTGAGTATTTTTGTCTCCTTCTTGTAACCATTTGAGTCTAGCTTTTTGGCTCCAAAACATTTCCTCATCCTTATATACTTCCCTCAATTGCATTTTGAGTGTTACCATTTCCTTTCTCTTGTTCTCCATTGATGCTCCTTTAATCTGGTCCAGCTGTTCCTTGATGTTCTCAATCCTTTCCCTTGAATTCTTGTTGATTCTGTTGCTCCATTTCAGAAGATCTATTCTACAGTTCCTCACCTTTACCTTCACCTGAAACATTCTGGACCCCTCCACATTCTTGTTCCAAGCTTCCTTGATCACATCAGAGATTCCATCCTTTTGAAGCCATCTTTTGTCAAAGAAAAATCTCTTCCTTCTACTTCTTCCCGTGGGAGTGTTATTGACTAGTAGAGCACTATGATCAGAAGCATGTGTTGTAATGTAAGTACATTTTGCCTTGTGAAATTTCTGGTTCCATTGTGCACTGCTCAGTGTTCTATCTAATCTTTCTTTGATCTCACCATTCCCCTCCCAATTATTGTTCCAGGTCCAAGGTTGTCCTTCATATCCTATGTCTACCAACTGATTTTCATTGATGAAGGTCCTAATGTCATTGAAGGTCCACTCTTCTCTAGTTCTACCTCCCCATTTTTCCTCATTGGAGAATATGTCATTGAAGTCTCCTGCTATCATCCAATTGCTGCCCCATAAGTGTTTCCTTCTTTGTATAACTGACCATTGTTGTCTTCTTATTGAATCATCACAGCTTGCATAAATTCCAATCATCCACCAGTCACAGTTGTTGATCTGATCCTCTATGTGTGCCTCTATAGTAAAGGCTGTATGTTGCACTTGCACCACTTTAACTTCTATATTCCAGATTAAGACCATTCCACATGCTCTCTCCATTGCTTCCACTATGTAACTATGCTCATCGTTTAGGATCCTTTGAATTTTTTTGATATATTGTCTTCTATTTTTGGTTTCACATAAAACATCAAATCTGGGGAGAGGAGTTTCTTATACTCCTTCAGATGGGAAACTGTCAAGGGGCTCCCGACACCTTGACAATTCCACACCATTACCTTCATTTATCACTGGGAGGCCAGTGCAAGCTGACCCCCACCCCTTCCTCAGTTTGTCCTATTTCCATTACTTGACCTTCTCCCTTTCTCTTTTTTTGCCAATGTTTCTTGTTCTCAGCTTCTTCCATGTTTTCATCCTCTAGTTCCAATTTCCTCTTGGCCACTCCTGTTTGGCTCAAACAATTTCCATCGATTTGTTGCAGGACCTTCCTTTCCCTCCCTATTGGTTTCCTTACTGCTCTTCTTGTTCTTCTTTCCTGCCTTTGATGATTTTCAAATTGCTGATTTGTGTTGCTTTGAGCTACTGTTTGCCTTTGTGCTTCGCTCTGGACAATTGTGTAACTGCATTCTTCTTGACTGGTTGGTTCTAGGATTTGGTCTGGTTCTTGCACCTGTGAGTCCTCCATCACCTCATCACCTTCATTAGATCCTTGGATTTCTGGTTTTTTACATCTCTCCATTTCTTGTAATAGCTCCAGTATTTTACTTTTGCTTGATATCTGAACTGCTGCCTGGGCTTCCTCAATTAGTATTTCCTCCATGCAACCAGACTTTGAATGACTGTTTCCCTCCTTTCCACTGTTGACCAAGCCTTGTACGTGGTGTTCCTCAGTCACTTTTCTTGGGACAGATTGCACTTTTTCCTTGATTTTGTTTCCATCATCAAGACAACCTTCCTCTTTTTCCTTTCCCTTTTGGACTGTGGAAACAGCTCCATACTCCTACTTCTTTGGATCTTTCCGCACCAGTTCCCCCTTTTCCACTCCCCAATATTGTCTTTTCGAAGGGGATCTGTAGCTGTTATGCTCCTTTTGTGGTGAAGATTTTCCATTATTTACTCTCATCCAAGGCCCGTATTGGTTCTCCTGCTGGCCAGTTCCCACTGATACCTTTGTCTTACATCCCTTTTCACTGTGACCAATTATCCCACAAGTGTAACAAAAGTCAGGACACCTTTCATATTTAAACTTTATCCATCTCACTGTGCCATTCATTTTGATTGTTGTTCCACGGAGTAAAGATTGAGAGATGTCAGCCATGACCTGTACCTTTATATGCTTCCCTTCCTTACCTCCAGATCGTGGGATAACTACCTCTCTAACTTCCTTAAACACTGCACCTATTTTCTTTCCTACCTCCTTTAAGATGCAGTGTATAGGAAGGTTCCACATCTGAATCCACAATGGTGCTAATTTGAAGGCATTAGGGTCATCCTCTATCCCCTCATACCATTTGCTCAGCACAAGAATCCGGTTATCCAAAATCCATGGACCACCACTGCCTATCCTTTCTCTGGTCTCTTCACCTTTTATACCGAATTGGAAGAAGTTTGGACCCAACTCAGTAACTTTGAGGTCTTTAGGGTAGCCCCAAGTTTTATCCACAAAATTTTTAACCCCTGTATAGTTGGCTATCTTGTCCCTCCGAATCTTTCTAGCAAATTGGTTTGACATTCTTGCCTACTTATATTGGCATCTCCTGCATCCAGATCAGTGATACTACACTCTTGGTTGTTTAGAGCAAATTTTTGCAAAATCTCAGTCAACTCTTCAGCCATCGTAGGAATATGATTATTTTGTGGAATCCCAATTCTAAGAGTGGATGAACAGGATCTAACCAAGCTTGTTCAGATTAGTTATCTTACCAGCACTTTTCTTCTAGGTAAATACCTTCCTAGAAGACATATAAAGAAAGAAACCCAAAAAAAGAAAAAAAAGAAGAAGAAAACAGCAAAATAAATGCAAGATATGGAAAAAAAGGAGATAACCTAAACAGAGAACCCTGGCATTAAGTAGGACGGCATTTATGGCTGCTTGTTTCCTTGTTGTTAAAATCCGACCTTCAAGCACCAGCTATGCTGGCTTTTAATGTGTCCGAGCTCCTGAAGTCTGGGAGTATACCTATATTAAAAGTATCTAGGATCGTTCGTATTCTTGTTTGGAAGTGAGCACAGGTTCTAGCTGATTGGTTGCATTGTCTCTGTTTATGCGGAGATTTTCGGGAAGAAGAAGTTTGAAATAGTTTGAAGAAGTTAAAAAGTTTTTGGCTCCCACTATTGGGGGAAAAAAGCTCTCATAGAGAGAGAAAGGCTCTCGAATGAGAGAGAAAGTTCCCGTATGCTCTTAATTGTTAGGAAAGGTGGTATATCGTTTGACCAACACATTAATTCATGCAAAAATCGTGCATTCTCATTTATAGTACGAATTCCACAAAATTCAACAGAATTAATTAAATCCCCGATACTGGCATTTGTACTTAGAATTGGTTGGTGTGAAGAATGTTCCAACCTTCATAGAAGATTATCAAATCGAAAGCAAAATATTTGTAAGTATTTCATTTACTTATCAAATTAAATATTCAGTTACATTGAATTGAACCCTTATGTCGCTCAATTTATGATATAGATTTCTACTTTTTTTTCAGGATTTGACTTCCATCAATGTAGTAGTTTATAAATAATAGGGATGTTTTTATCATATATTGAACTATTGCTACAAAATCTCATTTTTTAGTTATACTTTCATGTACCCTAAATTATATGAACAATTAGGTACATTTCTTACTTTTTTTTAAATTCCTCTATCGATTATAATTTATTCCGAAAACATGATCTTCTTGCATAGCATAGATGTTCAGACTAGTAATTAAAAATATCAAACATGACAAATATTTCGAAACGATAAAAAAAAAAATGACACGTGGTACAGAAGTAATACATGATGCTCGTGATTATGGGACCCGGGTAGCCTGGACGCGCTACACCGGCCGGCTCCTGTATAATTGACGTGCAGCAGCAAGAAAGAGAAAAAAGGAAAACTTGTCGGTTCCTGATTCTCTCATTAAAGTAACTTTCGATGCTTAATGAATAATGAGTCTACCTTTATCTTAAAGGGAGTTGCTTTCAACCCAGGGATCACACTCTCAAAAGAATATCAAAGTAAGGCTACTTTTCCAAATGTTTGTCCCCTGTAACCGTAACCTCGCTAATATAGCCGTTGCCGCTCCGAACCACATGAATCTCCTCCATTCTCATAGCTGACGTTTTTTCAAAAATTTAGGTGAATTATTTAATGCTATCTAATTTTGTCTTCACTAGAGCAAACTCATACCCACCTCAGCAATTCAAGATTCAACTTGAAGAAAAATAATTTTAAATCACCATGATCACGCATCAGCAGTCAGAAATTAACCAATCTGCTTAATGAGTATGGAAAGAAATGAAGTTTCTGATACCTTTCTTGAATTAAAAACCTTCTCCCAACTTCTTTTTCCTTCCGGTTTCTTCTAATTCTTTATCTATTTTCTCCAAAGTCATTATGTATTGAACAATTGTACACTTCTTATCTTTTCCTTTCCTTTCCTTTCGGTTTCTGTTATTTTTTTTCTTTTCCCTCAAATCTGGATTGTTTCCCATCTGTTTCAAAATAGAAACAACTGGGAAGTGGGATTGCTTTTCCTATTATTTTTTCTTCTTTTCTATTACCAATTTTGCCCCAAATTCCGTGTTTCATTTCTCTCTCACACACAAACACACGGTGTAGATTAGGATGGGATTCAAGGAAAGTGCGATGGCAATACCGCTATGTAATGCCCCACGTTTTTGTCAACTCATTTGTTAAGTTATCAATACACAGTTTTTGGCAGTTTTCGGTAACAGCAGTGGTGGATCGAGGGAGCCACACACGTCCCGTTCTCCAATATATATATATATATTCACATTCCTTCTTCTTCACCTTTATTCACATTCGTCGTAAAAGCTTTTCCGTTTTTCTCGGATATAGTTATTAGTATCTTGATTTATTCACAAAATGATATTTGGGTTTTTCTTATTTCATTGATTAGAAAAAAGCATTGGATTTTGGCTGATTTTTCGTACCCACCTGCCAAAATCCATTTCTTTCTTTTCTTTTTCTCATAAATCTGAATCCCTCCTCTTTTTTCTTTTATTTTTCTTTTTGTCCCTCTTCTCTTTTTGTTATCTTGAAAAAGAAGAGGAACCTTTATTTATCTTGAAAAAGACTTGGTTCACAAGTGATAAAGATTGTATTTTTACTCATAGGGAATAATAAATTCCTCTGCAGGGCTGATTTTCAGTTCTTTTTTGGCTGAAGATGTCAAGAATAAAGCTTTCATTTAGCTTGTTGGTATTGGTATTTGTTGGGATTAGTAATGATGTGGTGGGTGTTGAAGGGCTTGGTGTGAACTGGGGTACACAGGCAACGCACAAGTTGCCTCCTAAGGTGGTAGTGCAAATGCTGAAAGACAATGGAATAACAAAAGTGAAACTGTTTGATGCAGACGCATCAACTATGAGTGCTCTGGCTGGCTCTACTATGGAAGTAATGGTTGCTATTCCTAATGACCAGCTTCTTGTTATGAATGACTACGATAGAGCTAAGGACTGGGTTAAGCGCAATGTCACTGTCTACCTTTTCAATGGAGGTGTTAACATAAAGTAAGTCTTCCTTTTTGGGTTCTTGATTTTATCTTTGAATGGAAAATGTCATTCTTATGCTTTGCTTAAGTTAGTCTCTTGGAGATTCTGGGATTTCTGTCGCTTATCTTGGAAAGCACACATCTTTCTGTTGATTGTGTCTGTTTCTTGTGGTCAATGTGTTCTTGGAAGAATCTCCTTTAGTTATTTTCTTGATCCAAGTTTGAGTACTAGATTTTTATTTTTTTTTTTCTTGTTTGATTTGCGATAGGGTTGTTTATAGCCGGTGTTAGGTAGTAGATTGGTCATACAGCATAGCTTTGGCTAGGGGAACTTCTGCAAAGACTACTTATGGCCTGCTTGATTCGGTTAGATTTGAATCCCAATGGGGATTTCAATATAGTTTGGTTGAATCAATGCTACTTTTCAAAGAATCAATCCACTCGTTGGTGTTGTTTAACTTTCCAATCTGCAGTATACCTGGCAACCTAGTTGTCCAGACTTGGATTTTTCCCTTTTTGACTTGTCCACTCGCCCATATTGTTTAACTTTCCAATCTGCAGGGCGCGGGGCAGGGATGCTTGATCGGTTGTCAGATCAATTGTCCCTCCCCTGAACAGTGTAATAATTTTTTGAACGTTTTGTAACTTTAAGTGACCTGTTTGTACATCTGACGTGTGATACTCTGTTACTGTTTATGTGGATTCTATGTATAATAATTGCATCTTTGTTGTAAAGTTTTACAAGTAGTTCACATTGAAGTATATACCGTTTAAAAATTGTTACACCGTGAAGGATGGTTTTGACTGGCAACCGTCTGTGCCCCTAGTCCCAATCTGCAGTATATCTAGCAAACTAGTTTTGCAGACTTGGATTTTTCCTTTTTGACTTGTCCCTCATTGCAATCCAAGCCTTCACCTTGCACAATTTTATCGATTGCTTGCACTGTAAATGTTATTTTTTTCTCTTACCCTTGCTCGATAATTTCCCTGTTATACTATTTATGGTATCTAATCTTTCATAAAAATCCCACTTTGCCTGGACAAACTTGTGCTTTTCTCTCATGGTGATCTGTGTCATAGAGCATCAAATTTGGCTTGGTATTTAGGTCTTGTAGAATTGTATGTAATTGTGGATATTTGAATATAATTGGCAATTTGGATTTTTTTATCTTACCAAGGCCGTACTACCTGGCACCTGCCAGTGAATATTGAATTTACCAAGGCCACTAAAATTTTTTTCTCTATCACAGGTATGTAGCAGTTGGTAATGAGCCATTTCTTGCATCTTACAATAACTCATTCGTGAACACCACATTCCCAGCCCTTCAGAACATCCAAAACGCCCTAAATGATGCTGGGCATGGTGACACCATAAAGGCAACTGTGCCGTTAAATGCTGATGTCTATTTTTCACCAGAAGACAATCCTGTTCCCTCTGCTGGAAGATTTCGAGCAGATATCAGTTCCCAAATGACCCAGATTGTTCAGTTCTTGAACCAAAATAATGCACCTTTTACTGTAAATATTTACCCTTTCTTGAGTCTTTACTTAAACTCGCACTTCCCAGTTGACTATGCCTTCTTTGATGGGGCTGCTAACCCCATAGTTGATAATGGAGTTCAGTACACAAATGTCTTCGATGCCAACTTTGATACCTTGGTTTCAGCACTAAAGGGATTGGGGTATGGAAACATGAATATTTTGGTTGGAGAGGTTGGATGGCCCACTGATGGGGACAGGAATGCCAATGTAAATTATGCTATTAGGTTTTACAGGGGTCTTCTGCCAAGACTTGCTGCAAATAAAGGAACCCCACTTCGGCCTGGTTATATAGAGGTTTACTTGTTTGGACTTCTAGATGAAGATTTGAAGAGTGTAGCTCCTGGTAATTTTGAGCGCCATTGGGGGATTTTCAGGTACGATGGACAGCCCAAGTTTCCTATGGATCTTTCAGGTCAGTTGCAAGACAAATATCTTGTGGGGGCGCAGAATGTGCAGTATTTTCCTGCTAAATGGTGCCAGTTCAATCCTAATGCAAAAGACTTGAGCAAACTCGTTGAGAATATCAATTATGCTTGCACATTTGCAGATTGCACAGCTCTTGGGTATGGTTCGTCTTGTAATGGTTTGGATGCCAATGGGAATGCATCATATGCATTTAATATGTACTTCCAGGTCCAGAACCAAGGAGATTTGAGCTGCAATTTTCAAGGTTTAGCTATGGTGACTGAGCAGAACATATCTCAAGCAAATTGCAACTTCACCATTCAAATTGCGACCTCTTCTTCCATGAAGTTGTTGCCAGTAGCTGGATTATATTTAGCAGCATTAACATTTCTATTGCTATAGGCATCTTTCTGTAGATACCTCACATGTATTATTTCTGATACATTCATTTGAGGCAATAATTTATACTAATACAGCTGGGCCCTTTTTTGCCCTGCAGATTCATTTAATAAGATTTTGCATGATTGTTTTCTTTTCAGGATGACTTCTCCATTCAAACAAGTTGATCGAACTTGTGAAATGTTGAAATAGTTTTTAGCATGCTGATTCTTAACATCTACTTGATTTATGATGTCAACTGTTAAATTAACTCTAGCAAGACTATGAGCTCATACTTTGCTGATCAAAATAGTCATTGTGCATACCTTATCAGCTGTAATGAAATTATGCTACCGAAACCTGCCTTTATAACTTGGTTTATTAGTAACTAGACTACTGTCAAATTGCCAATTCTTTGTTGGTTCCATGATAAATTTTCTTGTTAACGGTACCGGTAGAACAAGCAGAATATGATACACCACCCTATGTGCAGGATAGGAAGAGGAAAAAACGGGGAGTGGAAGGATTGGAATGGATTCGGGCATCACAAGTTTCAATTCAATTTGGTTGTGTAAATCTAATAACAGCGCATATAAACTTGTACAATTTTGAAAGTAGGCTAGTACAATTTTGGGTGTAAATTCGTACGATTTGGTTGTAATTGTGATTTCTACATTATATCAAAGTTATGCCAGTTTATACCAGATGATGTAAGAATTACATAATTGGTTTAAATTAGACAACAACTTAGTTTGTAAGTCTAGAAGCCGATTGGAGTAGGGAAGCAAAGGAGGGAAATGAATCCTTTCTTTGACAAGGAAAGCTGGTAAAGAAATGATAGATGACAACATAAATTGACTCAGTTGGCAAGGATGGATAACATTTTCATAAAAAAGTCGTGTGTTCGAATTCTACTGTTGATGCGAGACTTGTGTTGCTGGTGATCTGTAAGAACCATTCTAAGCGCGACCTATGATTTGAGAGACATGCACTGATCCGACTTATGATTTCGGAAACATTTCTTGACTCGTCGTGGTGATTGGAGCTGATCTCACCAAAGTTTTCTTTACCAAAAAAAAAAACAAAAAAAAAAGTTGATCAAACGATGGGTTGCAAATTAGGAACATTCACGTGATACGTACAACTTCTTGTATTCTGAACGTATAGAGGAATAATGGCCGGTTGTTCGGTCTATAATTTTATTACTCATTGACAGATTGTGGGGGCCATAATGTTTTCGCAAACTGGATAAATTGTGCCGTAGCTGGCTAGTTAAGAACATGTTACCTGTACCCGGATACAAGTTTTAGTCCGTTCTGTAATTGCAAAAAAACAAATTGATAAACAAAAAGTGGGTGACGACGGCGAGATTTACTTGAGACAAAACTAAGGTTCAGATAGACGGAATAGACCGAGCAAAAAACAGACGAAATAGAGAACAAGCAAATAAGGAGTGCTCAAATAGACCAACTAGAGAACAAGGGTCCATTTGGTTCGTGGGACGATACAGAATTGGATTAATCAACTTGTGTCATCCCATGTTTAATTGCATTTTACACATGGGATGACTCCTCCCAATTAGGTGGTATTAGTCATCACTAAGAGATAATATGATGAAATTTTAAACTAATTTATTTTTATAAATAATATAAAATTTATACTCACATAATTATATAACCTTACTCTTACACGATAATATAACATGAATGGATTAATTTGCTACTACTACTAACATTATAGTATTTGGACTAATTTACCTTTGCTAATGATACAAATTTATACTGAATATTATATAATTACACTCTCACACAATAATATGATAATAATGGATTAATTTGCCCCTACTAATTATATTAAATTTTTTTACTATTTTGCCCCTATTCATTATTTTAAATTTTTTGATGAATTTACCCCTATTAATTAATTTAAATTTTGATTAATTTGCCCCTACTTACATTATAATAAAAGGACTATATTGCCCTTACTAACCTTATTTTCTTAATCAAATTCTATATAAGCTCAAGTTCGGCCCAAAGAAAAATATTCTATTGGCTTGAAATTGGCTTATTTAGAACTCTTAAATGGGTTGAATTTTATTCAATTTAACGCTAACTTACTCAAAACTCGACCCATTATTTAATTAAATTTAAAATTGAGCTTCAAAAATTAGGTTACAACCTATTTTTAACGGCCAAATGAGCTGAGCTTGAGTGAATGCAAATTTTTATATATCAAAACCCTTGATTTACTTTATAATTCTAAAGTCTAAAATTATTTTATTTAAATAAAATTTAGAAATTATTTTATTAAAATGATCATGCAAATTAAGGAGTATTTTGGTCATTAAAATAATAATCCCGTCTTCTCCAATCTCCAACCAAATACAGGATAGGATTATTTCCCATTATATCCTATCCAATCTAGAATCGACTAAACACTAGATTATTTGGATTATTACTTCGAGGATGACTCAATCTAGGATTAATAATCCGAGAATAAGTTATCCTATCTCATCGAGTTCATGAACAAAACAAGCCCTAATAAAATAAGGAGTGTGACCACTATTTTATCTTTTTATTTGAGAAAAAATCGTTCAAAATGTTTCTCACATTTTGCAAATGAATTTTTTCGTCATTCACTTTTAAAATAGTGTAACTTTACATACCTTATAAAATTAAGTCGATAAAATTTAGTTCTAACTTAGGTTTTTGACCACTTTTTATTATGAATTTATCATGTAACCTACACATAGTTATTTTTTTGAGGCAAAAAGGTTAAATCTCATTTGTAGTTAAAGAAATGACTCGATGCATAATCATTTTTACCCCTAAAAAAGTAGGATATAGCATGAATCATATTATTTTTCTCCTAAAAAGTGGGATTTGATCTAATTCATATTCATTTTGCCTCTAAAAAAGTGGGATTTAGCCTTTTTATACATAAAAAGTGACTGCATGTGAATCACATTGTGATTTCAAGCTAAATAGTGATAAAAAACTTAGATTGGGACAAAATTTTGCTAACTTGAATTTGTAAATGACATAAAATTAACAATTTAAAATGAAGGGCAAAAATTTTATTTGGAGAAATGTGGTGGACGTTTTAAATGATTTTATTTTATTTTCTGATAAAACATGATAAGAAATTTCATTCAACCAGACATTCAGACAGTACAACTGATGAAACATTAGGAGGTGGATTTCCCTTTATTTGAATTGAAATAGTTATCATATTCCTCATTTAGTTTTGGATCGATTGACTTGTCTTTTTATAATTTTATTAGTCATGATCGTAAAGCACACGAAAGCATTTGTCAGCAGTACTACTTCGGGTTTAAAATTGCGTGCCAAATACAAATTGCCTCCTGTAATCATTAGCTACTAGCAAATTACCCTCGTATTCGTGAAACTTATAAATTACTCCTTGATGATCAAAAGTCAAATTTATGAGATAATAAAGAGATAATAAAACCTTCATTGTAGAAAAATATAATTTTTTTCCATTTTTTCTTTTTTTTTTCTCTTCCTTTTCTTTATTATATTTATACTTCTTTTTCATCCTCCTCTACTTCTCTTACTGCATACAAATTTCAATAATCATGTGCTAAAGAACTTTTTTTACAAATAAATACATACAATTATTTTCTTACTAAAAGTAATTAATCATCATATAAGAAGTTAAAAAGCATATATTTTATATAAAACATTTAAGTATTTCACACTTGTTATGTATTCATTGGTTAGCTAAATGACATAATGCATTGATTCTTAACATTGTATAGAAATTACACAACGTATTTTACAGATATACCTTTTACAGATATCATAATCATTTATGATATTGGGATATTTTACATAACAACAATGTACATTTAAGCCTAAAAAGAATTATCAATCAGGCTTAGTAACAATTTCTTTTTAGGCTTAAATATACATTTTTGTTATGTAAAATATTTATTTATCACAAACTTCATAAAATTAAAAAAATATACATTCCATTAAAATATGTTGAGGGAGAAAAAAAGAAATCTAAACATAATAAAGAAAAGAAGGAGAAGAAAGATAAAATGAAAAAAGGTCACAAGATAATTCTCCTAGAATGAGGCCATTATCATCTTTTTATCTATCTCATAAATTTGACTTTTAGTTATTAGGAAATAATTTGTAGGTTTTGTAAACATAGGGGATAATTTGCTACTAACCCACGATTATAGGGGGTAATTAATTTGTAATTCAGCCTTTTTTAAACTGCTGAAAGAAAAATAAACTATGGAAGAAAAAGGAGCAGGTCTAGCATTCGTTTTTAGCAAGTGGTGAGCCAAATGATGTGGTGATTAGAAAAACTAATCCTCTTCTTGGATGGTTTTGATAGCTTGGACAGCAAGATTTAGTTATTTTCTCTTGTAATTGATCAGTAGGTGGGGACTGGGAATCGCTTGTTTATATATATTATTTGTGTAATGCCTTTCGTATTTTGATTTAAGTTGAATCCTTCGAATGTATTTTATGGTCCTATTACGACATTGAATGTAAGAATTTATTTTCATTTTGATGTAATTATAAATTGAAAGTTTTTGTCTGTTTTGTTACTTGAACGCCTTGTGTTCTTGTGATTAATTTCATAAGATGACTATATTATGGTCTCAGACATGGCTAGATTTATTCATGACTTTTCAGATTTTTATATCTATTAAATTATAGATATATTATTTTTAATGCATGTTTAACCTGTCATTAGTGTACATTTTTGTTGTGTAAATCAAATTGCATTGGACGATTTCCAACAATCTAGTTAATAAAATTTACTTTTTATCCAAAAAAGAAAAAAATCTTCTGAGCACGTGGCATGATATGGTAGACAACTTCCTAATGTTGAAATGTAGTTCCTTTCGAATTTTCTGCCCTTCAGTCTAGTGAATTAGGAAGAACAGAAAATAAAACAAGTTGTCATATACGAACGAAAGGGAACAGACTAGAGGCACTTTTTTTTCCTTTTTTTTTCGGGAAAGGGTTTGGTCTCTTCAATCGTCCATCGGAAATTCAGACTGAAAATTCTCATACAATTAAACCAAAAGCTTGTACAGTTGGTAGGTAAAACTTAAACAAATGACAAAGCAAGCGCGAAAAACTAATTGAACTAAAAGCGGGCAAAATGTTTGAATTCAAATCCTTCAATTATTCGTCGCAGATCATTGTCACATACCAAACCAAGTACTACAATTACTATAGCGATTTTTTTTTTCCATTTTTTGTCCTAATCTTGTTCTTTTTTTTTGTGTGTGTGATTGTGTTTCTCCATTTTGACATGCCACCAGTTTCTCTGTTCTGTTATTATTATCTACATGATTAGAATAAATTTACCTTGGGGGGAGGAGAGAATAGAATCTACTATCTTTAAATTTTAGAATCTCAACCTTAATTATTAAACCACAGCCTCATCGACCTTATTCTTGTATTTCTATGGTAATTAATATTTGTTATTTTTTTATTGTTGATAATTTATTTATCATTAAAATTTTGAATGATTCTTTTCATTAGACTACATTTTTAGCATTAATTGAACTAGTAGATTAAATCTGTTTCAAAATTTGAGTAACACATAATTTACAAATTAAATTAAGTTGATTGTCCCAATTTAGTTAGTAAGGACATTAGCTAGGCAATTGTGGTGCCTGATAAGTGACTATTTTGGACAATCTTTTGATGAGATATTTTGTCATTTTTAGTCACTTTTGGGAAGTTAAAGGAAGAAAAAGGTAATTTTGGCTAGAATGTGTGTTAATAGCTAATTAGGGTTTTGATGTGATTTTTGTCCCTTTTACTTGAATGATTTGATGTTTTTTGGTAGGAGATAGAAATGAACTTTATCTTGGACACGAAACAAGCTTGCAATATGTGGATTGAAATCCTAAAGTTTGAAAAGGTGGAGAGTTTCAACGTTGGTTCGAATCACATGAACAAGAAATTGGAGAAACTTGTCGAATAAGGGAGTTGGAGACCAAATCCCTAGCAGAATCCTTGGTTGGATTGAGGGATTTGAGGTAGTGTGAAGCTTTGGCTCAACAAAATGGTGGCAAAATAGGGGAGGAATCAGGCTGCAAATCCCTGGCCGAATTTGAAATAGGGGAGAAATCGGTCCAAGGATTCTTGGCTGGATAGCCAGGAATCCGCGGCTCGATTCTTGGAGGGATTTCGGTCAACTTTTGTAGCTGCAACTTTCTCAACTTGATCTTAAATCAATTATTTCACTACTTTTGAGGGAGGTTTTGTAGACATTTTATAGCTGCAAGTATGAGATTTTAGCCTCATTTTCTTGACTTTGTTTCATCTATAAATATATGTTGTATGCAAGAAGTAGTAGATATTTTCTCTCTTTAGAATAGAGAAACTTGTTGAAGAACTTGGAGAACATTCATTTATGGCAAACTCATTTTCGAAGGATTAATAAAAGATCTTTGAAAGCTTTGTTCTTCTATTGGCTAAGTTTGTCTCAACTTCCTCTTTATTTTGATCAACATGAGTTGTTACAATGAATCTTTTTGCTTATTTGCTTTACTTGTTATGTTGAACTGGGTTCTAGATTTAGCAAGTAAATGAAACTAATGATTTCTTGATAATGAGTGTAATGTGATTTACTCTTATTGTATTTTGTACTAGCTTGTCCATTTATTCATGTTTTAACTCTTGTAATTACTTGATCATCAATTACAAGTCATTAGTTGTTGTTATTCAATGAAAGTTGGTAACAATAATAGAAAGGGAATAAATGGAATTTAAGGAGTCAGCTCATGAGATTAGAGGTGAATTTAAATGGATTTTCTAGAACATTTCATGTAGTAAGTGAACTAGTTTTAGATCTTCATCACAAGAGTAGGGGAGTTTAAGACTAGTAATAGCCAACCCATCATTAGAGTGCGTTTTGATAAATTTTGGAAATAAATCCCTTTTAAACAAGAATAGTAGCAAGAGTTGAATTTATTCACTTTTGTTTTTGTGCCATTAGTGGAATCTACAACCTAGATTCTTAGTATTTGGTATGTTTTCTTCATTTGTTTCTCTACAAACTATTTAATTTAAGTTATTAATTAGTTGAATTATTTGTTTTGTATTGCTTTAAATTTATATTAGTCAAAATAATAGAGCCCTAGTACTTGATAGAAGTTCCTTGTGAGATCGACCCTTATGCATCCTATATTATAATCATGGCCTGTATACTTGCAGTAAAACAGGTGTATTTTGATGTTAAACTTGAGTGCAGAATGTGTTAAGTTTGTCTTTGTATCCCACATTAGAAGTTTTACAAAGAAGTCTCTTCTCATGGTGGTTATAAATATAGTAGGCTTAAATGAGTTTAAGTATGTAGGCTTACAAAGAAGGCTTACAAAGAAGTTTTTAAGGGGCCCACGCCCCAGTTTGAGAGGAGGTTTGGTTAGGCATTAAACCAAAATAGCAAGTTATGGCCCTTTGAGCCGTTAAGCAATTTATACTATTTAGACTTTTTTGTGTTTTCAATTTTAGGTGGTTTTGGACCTAGGAATTATTTTCTAGAATTTTATACTCTCTTTCTATTATAGTAAATTTGCTAGATCTTCACCCTTGGACATAGGTCAATTTGATCGAACCACATAAAATTTTGTGTCTTTCTATTTATTTTATTTGCTTTGTCGTTGTCTTTATTAAGTTGCCAAGAACCCTATAGTACTTGTTGGTCAATTTTTTGGGACCAGACCTAACAAAATGGGTGTGTTTGGTATATTATTGTTATAACCTGGAAACGGGTGGTTAGCACTTTAAAAACCATAGTTAATATTTGGCAATCGGGGTTTTATTAGCCTACCATGTATCGTAATGCTAGGAATTTTGTTAAAAGTTGTGATGCATGCCATAAAAATGGAACTATTTCTAAGAAGAATGAAATGCCTCTCACTGCATTCTTAAAAGTCGAATTATTTGATGTATGGAGTATGAATTTTATAGGGCCATTTCTTAGTTCTTTTAATAAAATATACATTTTAGTAGTTGTGGATTATATTTCCAAACAGCTGGAAGTAATGGCTTCACCAACTAATGACACTAAAGTTGTACTTAGGTTTCTCAAAAAGAACATTTTAGTACATTCGGAATACCAAAGGCAATAGTGAGCGACGTAGGTAAGCCTTTTTACAATAAACAACTTGATTCCTTGTTGCTCAAGTATGATTATAGGCACAAGACATCACTCCCATATCATCCTTAAGCAAATGGACAGGCAGCTCTCATCTTGGAGAAGACGGTGAACAAGTTAAAGAAAGATTGGGCAAGGGAGTTCGATGATTCTCTTTGGGTGTACTGGACGGTATTTAAGACACACTTGGGGATGTTGTTGCATCATTTAGGGTATGTTTGATAACATAAAAAAGTGCTGAATCTGAATTTTTTCAGACATTCAGATGTTTTACGTGTTTGATAAATGAAAATCTATTTGCTGAACTTGTTAAGCAGTGCTGAACCTGTGTGTATTTTTTTCAGCACAAGAATCCTAACTGAATGCTTAATTCTGATCAGAATCAATAGAATTACTTCAACTACATTGTCTTATCTACCAAATCTACCCTTATTTGTTAATTATGTTCAAAATTCTTATCTAATTAAACAATCTAATATTTTCTATCTAATGATTTTTAGTTTCTCTTTTCTCCCTTTTTAATGACTTTTACATCTTCTCCATACTTCTCATATAATATATTTCATCTTTTATATTAATTTGATTTAAAAATAAATATTGTCATTTTCATACCTAACAATTTTAAACTAATTAAATCATAGATTCTATTTGTTTTTTGAATGAAAGGAAATAAGGACAAAATTGTCAAATTAAACTTATTAAGCATTCAGCTATAAATATTTATCAAACAGTATAAATAGGTTTAGCATTAAAATTCAAACATTCATATATTTTTTTCAGTGCTTAAAATTCAGCAAATTAATTGTTTCAGTATTCAGAATTCAGATTCAGTTTTATCAAACGGAACCTTAGTCTATGAAAAATTTATCATTTACCTGTAGAAATAGAACATAAAGCATATTAAGCTACTATAGCCATTAATATGGATTTTAATCTTACAGATGGTAGAAGATTGCTTGACTTGAGTGAGTTGGAGAAGTATTGCCTAAATGCATACGAAAATGCCAAGATGTATAAAGAGAAGATCAAGCTTTGGCATGATAAGCGTATTACTCCAAAACAGTTTAAGAGGGGACAAAATGTACTTTTATTCAATTCATGCCTTAGGTTATTCCCGGGTAAACTCAAGTCAAGGTGGTCAAGGCCATTTGTGATTACCTAAATTTTTCCCTATAGAGTGGTGGAAATCATGAATGAGAGAAATGCGATATTTAAGGTCAGTAGATAGCCTTTGAAATCCTACTTGGCAGGCAACATGATCCCTAAATGAATAAATTATCCTTTAAGCGATCTTTCTTTTACTTAAGAAGTTTTAAGACGACTTTAAACAAAGCGCTTGTTGTGACAGCCCCACCTTCCCCTAAGGCGAACCAAAGGGGTTAGCGGACTGCCTGCCCAACTCTCGCTAGGAATAACGGTGCAGTTTAGAGCGATCTATTGCGTTCCGGAACTTATAACACGCGTAAACAAGGAAAAAAGGCAAAATAACCCAAAATAAAAAAAATGAAATTCGGAGTCGGCCATGAATAGTAACCGACCCGTCAGAACGCAACCCAAATATCAAACAAACATTCACATCTTGAACTTTAGCAATTACAATCCAAAGTGACATACAAAGTTTTCAAAAGTTAATATATACACGGTTGCCAAATTGAAAGTGAAAATGGCCCTAAAGATACATTTAGGGTTTCACTTCATATACAATACAAAAGAGATATTCATCTAGTTCATTCGGCAACCATCTATCAAGATTCATTCCAAAAAGAGTCATATTCCTGTAAGGAAAACAAAAGGAACGGTGTGAGCTAATTGCCCAGTGAGATACTATCACTTACGCAACCAAGTGCATATAAGCATCAAGCTTTCATTCAATATAGTAAAATAAGCAAAGGCACACGTCAAATATGGTGATAAAAGGATACAGATGGCTCTCAAGAGCCCTTTCCTCGTTTGCATTTCTTGATCGGACGTCATTGACTCTCCGTCAATGTTCAAAAGTAACCAACCGTAGACTCCACTTTACTTCCACTCCTTCCACCTAACATCCCCCTACCGGGCCCGAAATCCAAACACTTGCACTTTGGTATTACTCGAGTAAACCGGAATCGAGAGTCTCGCATACTACAAGATTCCATATAACACTTCCCCAAGGCATATCAATTGGCACGACCAAGCCCTCGCCGGCTCGATTCAATCAACTACCAATGGGGTTGAGCTCATTGATAATAATTGTAGTCGTTGGATACTCGTCCAAACGACACCAAGTCATGTATTTTTTCATTTCAAGTAACACTTCGTATAACATTCCAATCACATGATAACAAGAATATAAGGCACACAGTGAGAGTGATAAAGTACACTTTCACTTCAAGCAATTAACATTCAAAGCACCAAGTTCAAGTATCAATGCCATATATTAACACACAAGTGAGTAGTACACTCACCAAGCTCGCAAATGTGGTTTCATGCACTTCCGTCAAAAGAACGTTGTGCACCACCGTCACGCCCTAAAACATGCAAACAAGTACAATGAGACTCGATAACGAGTCATAAACCAAGGACAAACATGACCCCAATAGGGTTCCATGAGCATATACAAACATTAGAGGAAACCAGAAAATTCGGAAATGCAATTAGCTTTGGCCCTGAAAAAAAACAGTTTTTGACCTCGTTTTGCGGTAATGGCACCAATTTCACTACGATTATCGGATGAAGGTGTACGATACATCGATTCGAAGCTAAAAGACAGGGATACAACATCACATAAGGTCACTCAACCCAGTTTTGAGTGCAACCATGTCAAAAATGCAAGATACTACACCAAAAACCGTAAAACAGATTCACAGAATGCATTCTAGCGGAAACATCATAACTCAGGCTCTCCAAGTCCAAATCCAGAAATTCCAAAACCAGCTGAAAGCTAAGAAACAGGGATACATTTCATCAGAAGGCCTCAACAACCAATTCGGAAGAAATTCCAGCCAAAAAAACCAATTACAGGCGCAATTCTTACATTCGGGTAAAACCAGAACAGAAATAGTAATTTCGACTTTTCTCATTCTACACTACTCCAATTGATCTGAAATTTTGTAGGCACCTCTAAAGTGTCATTCCATACAACTTTCATGTTTTAAGTCAAGGCCAATTCGGCCTCTAAATAGGAGCTATAAATTCGGGCAGAATGTTCCCACTAAAACCCTAATTTTCTGAAATTTCTTCCAAACCAGAAATTGGTTGCAATTAATCACTTTTTCCACCTCCTAGAGTCATTATATACCATTTCCAATCATCATAGATAGCCACACAATCATGTTCATATTAAAACAGAAAAATTCCCAAAAATAATAAAACTTCATCACTTCAACCACAAATCAAGAAATAATCCATAATATTGCATCTCATACTACCACTAATCATGATTTAAGCATCAATTAAGGGAGGAGGGTGGTTCTTCACAACTCACCTTAGAAACAAGAGAGAGAGGGCAATTGGTCACCTTAACTTTCCAAATAACTTCACACAACAACTCACAAACACTAATTGAAGGGGTTTTATGGAGAAATTGCAAGTTTCAATGGTTGGTTTTGATGATTTGGAGCAAACTTGAAGAGTTTTCTTCCTTGTGCTTAGAGTAAGAGAGAGAGAAAGAGAGAGCCGGCCACTTATGGAGGATTTTTGATGATTTTTGGTCATTTTTTGTTTATTTAAGTCAAATGGTAAGACCATGAATAGTTTTCCTAAAGTAAACCTACTCAAATGGTGACACTTGTCACCTTTATTAAATGCTTACCTAACTTGTTTCTCTTATACCAATCCACTTAGCATCCTCTACTTATCTCTTAACACCCGGTAAATGAATTTCAGCATTCAAAACTTAACCTAGTTGGCCGAATTTTTCCGAACTTCTCGCACTAGTGGGTCCCACGTCCGGTATACGTTCTTAATTTCTCAAAATCTATTTGATACTAGAAAAATCATCTAAAAATTATATCTGCTCCTTAAAATTATCTCGAAATGTTTCTAATCACGAAAATGCAGAAAACAAGCCATGAAAATCCTAAAACCTAGAAAATAATAAATTACGGGTTCTCACACTCTCTCCCCCTTAAAAGAATTTCGCCCTCGAAATTTCTCACCTTAACTCACGAAAAGGTTAGGGTATTTCGTTCGCATTTCTTCTTCCACTTCCCAGGTAGCTTCCTCTACCCCATGGTTTCTCCACAGTATCTTCACCAATGGAATCTGCTTGTTTCTTAACTCTTTGACTTTCCGGTCAAGCACTTGGACAGGTTTTTCTTCGTAAGCAAGCGATTCGTCCACGTCAATCTCCTCTGGTTGTAAGACATGGGAGGGGTCGGGATAGTACTTCTTGAGCATTGAAACGTGGAAAACGTCGTGAATTCTCAAGAGACTTGACGGCAGTTCTAGCTTATACGCTACCGCACCTATCCTCTGCAAGATCTTGTAAGGTCCGACAAACCTCGATTGAAGCTTCTTTCCTTTGCCTGCCTTGACACTCCGTAAAGGGGTGACTTTAAGAAATACATGGTCTCCAACCTCGAACTCCAAATCTTTCCTTCGATTGTCTGCGTAGCTCTTTTGTCGGCTTTGAGCTGTTTGGAGTCGTTGCCGTATCAACTTGACCTTTTCTCGAGCTTCCTCCATCCAAGGAATAGTTGCTGGATCCAGTGCCTTCCTCTCGCCAACTTCATCCCAATAGATTGGTGATCGGCATTTTCGTCCATATAGTGCTTCATATGGAGCCATTTGAATCGACGAGTGGTAGCTGTTGTTGTATGCAAACTCTACTAAGGTCATGTGTTGACCCCAGTTGCCTCCAAAATCTAGAATGCAAGTTCGTAGCATGTCCTCGAGAGTTTGAATGGTTCGTTCCGATTGTCCATCCGTCTGAGGGTGATAGGTGGTGCTTAGATTCAGTGTGAGAACCCGTAATTTATTATTTTCTAGGTTTTAGGATTTTCATGACTTGTTTTCTGCATTTTCGTGATTAGAAACATTTCGAGATAATTTTAAGGAGCAGATATAATTTTTAGATGATTTTTCTAGTATCAAATAGATTTTGAGAAATTAAGAGCTTATACCGGACGTGGGACCCACTAGTGCGAGAAGTTCGGAGAAATTCGACCAACTAGGTTAAGTTTTGAATGCTGGAATTCATTAGTGTGAGAACCCGTAATTTATTATTTTCTAGGTTTTAGGATTTTCATGGCTTGTTTTCTGCATTTTCGTGATTAGAAACATTTCGAGATAATTTTAAGGAGCAGATATAATTTTTTGATGATTTGGAGCAAACTTGAAGAGTTTTCTTCCTTGTGCTTAGAGTAAGAGAGAGAGAAAGAGAGAAAGAGAGAGCCGGCCACTTATGGAGGATTTTTGATGATTTTTGGTCATTTTTGGTTTATTTAAGTCAAATGGTAAGACCATGAATAGTTTTCCTAAAGTAAACCCACTCAAATGGTGACACTTGTCACCTTTATTAAATGCTTACCTAACTTGTCTCTCTTATACCAATCCACTTAGCATCCTCTACTTATCTCTTAACACCCGGTAAATGAATTCCAGCATTCAAAACTTAACCTAGTTGGCCGAATTTTTCCGAACTTCTCGCACTAGTGGGTCCCACGTCCGGTATACGCTCTTAATTTCTCAAAATCTATTTGATACTAGAAAAATCATCTAAAAATTATATCTGCTCCTTAAAATTATCTCGAAATGTTTCTAATCACGAAAATGCAGAAAACAAGCCATGAAAATCCTAAAACCTAGAAAATAATAAATTACGGGTTCTTACACTTGTTGGGAAGCAACCCAACGATTTCTTGTTTCCTGTATGTTTATGTTGATTCATTTGTGTTTATATGTGTTTCGTAGGTTGCAACAACAAGGACTCATGCAATTCATCTAAAGTACAAATGTGCATACAATGAGGCGAAGGGAGAGTTTTTCATGTTCATTTGATGCAATTCATGCATTCCCTATAACAATTAAGCAAATGCATAATCATGTGTTTTCAAATGTAATTTTTGGTGGTGCTTGGGCAAGGGATTCATGGATTTTTGGTATGATAGGTGGTTGTTGAAGGCGCCCTTGGCAGATATGGTATCTATCATTGATCCTCCTCATATGCTAGTGGCAGAATTTTACAGAGATGATGGCTGGAATGTTGAGTTGTTAAAGGCTTGGTTGCCGATGGTGTTGCTTAGACAATTCAGGAGATTCAATTGTTTCTGGACCAAGATGATGTCATGGTTTGGCTGGACTCTTCAATAGGTAGTTTCTCTATTAAATAGGCTTTGGAGTCTTTGCAGCGAAGAAGGAATTTATCATTGGTTGATAGATATCTATGGAATAGTATACTACCATTAAGAATACCATTCTTTGCTTGGAAGGTGTTAGGGAATCTGGTTCCTTTGGATTTAAATCTAAAGAAGAGGGGTTTCGTCTTGGCTTCTCGATGTTCTTGCTATTCATTGCATGAAGAATCTGTGTCTCATCTGTTCCTTACTAGAGTAGTAGCGGATCAAGTTTGGAGTTTTTTCTAGAGACAGTTTGGTATTCTTCATTCTAGTCCTCAGTCACTCCCTGCAATGTGTCTATCTTGGTTTTTATCTACTTCATTTGTTTCAGCAGATCATATAAGGATTGTCATTCCATGTTCAATCTTGTGGTTTTTATGGAAAGCTCAGAATGAATCGTGGTTCAAGGGTGCTCATTTTGAGGCACCAAAAGTAATTTCAAAGGTAGGAAGTTTTGTTGAGCAATTAGGCCGAGCAAAGGTTTTTTCTCCATTGCACTTTAAGGGTGATTCGGACGGTCCTTGGGCAAGCTTTGCTATTAGATTGTCACGAGTAACTAGGTGGTTTGTGGTCTCTTGGCAAAAACCCCCGTATGGTTTTGTCAAGCTAAATACTGATGCCAGTGTCTCAAATAGGAAAGCTTTAGGAGGAGGGTTGCTTAGGGACCATGAGGGGTAGTTGATCTTTGCTTTTATAAGGAGTTTGGGGAGGTTGATGTACTGACTGCTGAAAGTTTGTCATTGTTGCATGGCCTTCAATTGTGTAACAATGCTCAAATCTAGAGTCTTCTTATAGAAGTGAATTTGGAGAGCTTGGTTTGTCTGCTGAATGCGGGCATACTGTTAAAGTGGCCGTTATGTAATTCCTTGCGAAGGATTCAGGATTTGTTTCGGAACGTACATTCTACAGTCAATCATATTTTTAGGGAAGTGAATAGTGTGGTAGACAAGTTAGTAGGTATGGAGGTTCAGGATGATTTTCTCAGTACTACAATTCAATAACTTTCTCGGGTCGTTAAAATAGCTATACTTTTGGATAGTAGGGAATTCTCTTTTGTTCGTATGTAAGTTGTAAGGGCGTAGAGGTTCTTATTTCTGGATTTCACTAATTCTTTGTAACTTGGCTTTTTCTTAATAAACTAGGGGCTGGCATCCCTACCTCAGGGATGGGGTTTGCCAAAAAAAAAAGTGTAATTTGTTGAGAAAAATGCATTTTTTAGGCTACTACTTGATTTCATTCATGGAACATGAAAACAGTTGAAAACTGAGTGGAATGCCGAAATTTGACCAAGTGAATCTGGAGGAGAAAACTGCAGAAACTAAATATTTCTGCAACAAATCTGGCCAAGAATCTGGCTCACTTCCAGCTGGATTCATGGTTGGATACGTTGGGAAGGGAAGAATTTTTTTTTAATTTCTGACCACAATCCGCTCCAAAATCCAACCTTCAATCAGTGGCCGGATTCGGGCAGATATCAGGTTCTAAAGAGCAAACCCGCAGCTAGTTTGTTCATTTCTTCTCTTCTTCTTCTTTCTCACCCACTGATATTCAGATACTCAAACACATACTACCCACAACCTCCCACTTTTCACTATTAAATCTTCAACCCAACTTCACCAAATCACTCCTAACATCATCTAGAGTTTGATGGTTTAAAATCTTTCAAAAACAGCTCAAATTTTGGATTCAAGTTTCAAGAAAGCTAGGATTTCATTTGGTTGAATCTTTCTATTGAGGCAGAATTGGAGTGAATTCCTTAGGGGTTTTGACATCCTTTGCATCTCTAATCATCACCCAACAAGTTTGAAGTAACAAAGTTTGGTAAAGCTTTTCAATTTTCAATTTAAAATTTACCATATTTGAATATTTTCAATTTTCATGGCAATTTTGAATCTTCTATATTTATGAAATTTAGTGATTTTTGTTGCACTTGTTGTGGTTGTTAATGATTATTAGTGATGAATAAATCATGGGTTTGTGATTATTTGGTGAGATTGGTGACTTTTAGCTTATTTTTGTTGTTAATTTGTCTTGAAGAAATTTTGACAATTATTAGCCAATGTAATATGTTAATTAGGTTGGTGATAATTCTGTGAGGTTGGTTTAACCAAAAATGATTACATGCCAAAGAATGTGCTTGATTATATTATTTCTTAATTTTTACATGGTGATTCTAGGATTTTAGAAGTAGTTAGTAGATGATCTTTTTGAGAAAAGATTCATGCATGAATATGCTCTTATTGATGCTTAGTTAGGTCATTAACATGTGAGTGGATGGTGTGTTTGTTTCAATTTATGGAACAATTGTTGCACTTAACATTACTTTGGGAAAGGATGAAGTTTCATACTTATTGCATATGTGCATGATTATTTGGGCTCTAATTGATAATTTATTGGTTTTAACAGTTATACTTGCTTAGGTTATTATTGAATAATTGTTCTTTTAAGTGAGTTAACTATATTTCCTTGTCTTTTATGAGTTGATTTGGAATGTGAGCATGTGTTTTATATTAATTCATTTTGATAAGTACCAATTAATTGGAGTTATTGTCTATATATATATATATATATATATATACATAAGTACAATGACTCACACTAAAAGATCTAGGGTGAAAACTCCATATCCCAAGAAAGGGTGGGGTGTTTAGGTCTAAGAATGGCTCTATGTACAAAATGGACAGCGAGTAGATGTTTAGTTATTGAAGATGAGTCATCATATGAGAAGGGAATGCAACAACAACAAGAACAAAGAGATAAACAAAGGGAACAAGAGGAAGAAGTGCAATATGATGAGACTCGGTTCATCTCGGCAGTCAATGAAGCATGGTATAGATCACGATTTTTATCATAGTTCATCATCTCAGTTGTTATTTGTTGATCCTCCATGATCAAGGTTGGTAGATTACTCATTGATGAAGCCACAATGATAATGAAAAGACAGTAGTTAAGCTAATGATTATAAAGAATCACTTATTGGGAGGCGACTCAATATTTTGTGTTAATTTATCTTGTTTTGGCGTGTTTTCATGTTTGTTTTTTATTTTGAAGTATGTTTGTTATGTTTCTTTTGTACGGTTCAAAAAGTAGGGCAAAAGTCACTTTTTGAGGTTTGACGAGGCAAAGGAAAATCAAAGAGCTCAACCCCTCATTTTACATTTTTGTTGTTTTTGATTTGTTATGATGGGGTAAAATGTAGGTTTAGATCATTTTAATCTTGTGTGAAGTGTTAAATTAGATGAACAGGTGATCTAGCATGTATTTTGGAAATTAGGGATTGTGTTCATAAAAATGTGAATAGCGCAAATTTTTTGCATAAAAGTTGCTAAAAATTGAAAACGGGAACCAAAAACACGATCTTATCTATGTTTTTGGGCTGCGTTTTAGTCCATCTTCAAGAGGTCTTAGCAAAAATGCGGGGTAAAACACAGACAGGTTCACGTTTATACCCACATTTTTCACCTATTTTGCTGTTCTAAAAAATTGAAAACACATGTTTAAAACACGGGTCTTAGCCAGTGTATTTACAAGCCTATGTTTTAGAATCTATGAGTCTCCTTTGAAAATGCAGGCCTTAAAAATGCTGGTCTCAACCTATGTTTTTAGCTTCCGTTTTGATTTTCCTTGTTTAAAGAAACAAATATGGCTAGCAACTCTTAATCTTCTTTTCCTTCTTCAAACCCGCATTTCACACACTCTACACATACTTCACAAAATCTCCTTTTTCACCATTTTTGTTGCAAGAAACCATCATGCCAACATCCCTTTACCTTCATAGAGTCATTTTAACTAATTAAAATTCAAGAAAAACTCTTCAAAAATCGGGTTCAAGAAGATTCAATTAGTGGTCAATTAAAGGGATATTCGTAGGACTTTTTGCACCATTTGCACCATTAAACCTCCCTCTACTTGATTGAGGTAAGTTTTTTCAATATAACTTGATAGTTTACATGTTGTCATTGGAGCATTTCATGAAATTTTTGAGAATTTTGAAATGGTGAATATGAGATGATGTTTGTTGATGTTTATGAGTTCTATTATCCTTATCTAACATCGCTAAGCATGTTTATATGATCAAATATAAGAATGTTAGGATTTATGTGGTATCTTAATTTTTGACATATTCTATATTTTGATCAATGTGGTAATTGGTTTAGGAATGTTATTAAGCATATTTGGGTGATTCAAATAGTCAAAATGTAACTTAATTATGATTCTTACATGCATACATTCATTATATGGTGACATTTTTAAAAGTTTGAATTTGTAACCTTTGGAGAATGGTTAGGTTTATCTAGTTTTAAAATGGTGCATTTAAATCGATGTTTAGGTGTTATAGTGAATCAAATTATTGCTTATTCTTCATATGGAGCATGATTGGATGATGAATTTTGAATATTTGAAGAATTTAGCAATTTGTGTGGCATTTTAGGAGTTGAAATTGAATATGTGTATAGTATATTATCCATGTTTTGATTTTACTCCTAAGTAGTTATGATATGGTGATCTTGTAAATGCCTAGATGAGGACATATGCTTTGTAATTGTTTTTCTAAGTATTTTGAGTGAAGGGCTTAAATGCATAATTGTTGGGAAGTGATGTGTTGAATCATACCTTAAGTAGTTTCTTATCTATTTTATATAGGTACAATAATAAGACAAAAGCAAGCCATTATTTGTGAAGATTCTTCATGTCTTTGTTACTTTTGCATTACTTAAACCTTTGTAGTTGTTTTGCCATTTTTATTTTTCAAGCTTTTCATTACTATTGGTCACAAATGGAACTCATGAAGTTTCCTATTTTTATATAATTGCAGTATTTGTAGAATTGAGGAGAATGGTTCATGAAACTTCATGTGTATACACTTCAATCACTACAATAGAGGAGTATTACTTTGTTTATTTTGATTTTCCTTCTTACACATGGAGAACTATTCTAAGTGTTGGGGAAGGGGTAAACTTGTGTTATATGTGGTTGTGTCTTATTGAAAATGCATAAATTGCCTGGATTGGATGATGGAATATTACTTGTGTTTGAATTTGTTCAAATTTGGATTTGCTGGTAGGAAGGAAGTTTTATCCATTTACAAGGGAAAACTCTGTTAGATTTTTTTTCCAAAATCTTGTCCAAAATTTCACATTTGCCCCAAAAGTTTTCATGCTTTTTCAATTTCATCTTAAGTGCAACAAGTTCCACACCATTAGTAATTCAAATTTATTTTATTTTTTGAAATAAATATATGTGCCTTGAAAATTCAATACTCATTTAATTTGAAAATTTCTATTATGTGATCATAATTTTTTCTTTTTAAGAAAGTATATCTCTTAAAGTGGAGGAAATTATGCCTAAGTTTTGCATGTTTAATGAAATTTCTTCTTTTTACTTGATTTTACATAGTTGACTGATAAATATGGTCAATAAATGCATTAATCTTCTTATGATTATTTTTTTGAGGGAATGTTTATTTATTATTTATACTTTAAAAGAAAAAAGAAGAAAAAGAAAAAAAGAAAAAAGAGAAAAAAAAAGAGAATAAGAGTTGTCCTACTCCAATAGTTCTTGTGCTTAATAACTAGGAGTTTTCATTTTCAAATGTTGACTTTCACATAAAATAGTACTTGAATTAAGTGTATGCAAAACAACTCGAGAAACTAAAGTGTTGAGTAACCGGAGAATTTCATTTAAAAATGTCGATCTTCACATCAAAAGGCATTGTTACAACTTGAGTAAGTATTTGATTTGTTTTATGAATAAATCCCTCTTTTAGATTGAAAAGAAGATGGTCATGGAATTAGAAAGCTACTTATTGACTATATGATTCATTTGTTTGTAAAGTTGGGTTGAGATGAGAAATTGAATTGAATTAGTTGAAATTATAGTATAATTCTCTTTCCTTTACTTAATATTATGAGTACTTGAGGTAGAATAAATGATTGCATAATAGTTATTTACCTTATTTTGAGAAATTGAGCGCAAAGGTGCACATTTGTTATTTCAAATTTTGAATCATTATTATGGTTTGTATTTCCTATTACTTGAGGACATGTAATGATTCAAATGTGAGGGAATTTGATAAGTGCTTATTTTGCATGATTTTAATGTGTTTATTTACAAAAATTTGGAATGTATTTAGGGTTTTTGTGGATGAAATTTGCTCTTTTAAGCTACTATTTTCATAAACTCCATTTTATAACCAAAACTTGCATTTGAGCAATTTAATGTGTCAAACTTATTGCATTAGTAGGATTTGGAGATTAATGATCACTTCGAATAAAGAAGAATTCATGCAGTAGCATTAGATCTAATTCGAGGATGATTTGTAGATAATAAAATGAACAAGTGTAGTTCTTTGAGTAGAAAACGTGACCTAAATCACTGGAAAACCCACATTTTATCTCCTCATTTTAGTTGAACAGAAAATGACAAACAAAATGTAGAGGAGGCAATATGCAAGTGCAATACGCGACGAGGACGATCTTGCCCCCCATTGACAGCATCTTTGAACTCCAGTGAAATAATCGCTGCTGCATCCTAGACAGTAGACCATCAAAGATCGCACTCGTAACCCTGCCCCGTATCAAGGGGACTCCCAGGTAACTGAAGGGGGGCTGCTGCTCTTTAAAGCCAAGAATTGCCCTTCGACGGCAGGTTATACCCCGCGCAGTTACTTGGGCATTGCCACCCACGTCCTCAGTAAAACTGAATACCGATGCTAGCGTCACCGAGGGGCTGGCCACCGGGGGAGGACTGGTGCGTACTTCAGATGGCGACCTGGTTTTTGCATTTTACAAGGAGTTCGGGGAGTGCGATGTACTCACGGCAGAGGCGTTGGCGTTATTGGAAGGTTTGCGGTTATGTTATGCTTGGCACATCATGCACTTTGTGGCTGAGGTGGATTCGAGTGTTTTGGTGCGCATGGTCTCCTCTTGCGGTCCTGCCCGATGGCCTTTGGTCAATACTCTACGTCATATTCAATGGCTCTCAGGGCAAATGGGGGTCTCAGTGGCACACATCTATCGAGAAGCAAATACGGTAGCGGATGCCCTTGCGTGCTCGCGGCCACAACAGGATGGCGTTTTTACAGTCAGGGCTGAGCTTCCTCGGAAGGCTCGGTCCGCTCTCCAGTTGGATAGGCTCTCAGTTCCCTCGATTCGGCTAGGCAGGGTCCGGCATTAGTAGTTTTGTCTAGACTTTTTGGCTCTGTGTAACTTTGTTCCCTCGGTCGCAATAAAAGTTGAGTTTTTTTTTAAAAAAAAAAAAAAAAAAAAGTGCAATGCGCGACTTTACACCTGCGTATTGACCCTACATACTCTTAAGGTTTGCACAGCCACTTGCTCAACTTTTTTTTCACAACTTTTTCAGTTCAATTCCTGCAAGAATTTCGGCTGTAGGTGTAAAGAAGAGTATGAAGACTTGTAAAAGTATATTTTCATAATGTCAAGAATTATTTCACATCAACTTGAACAACTTATTTGGAATTTAAATTCATATATAAATAGGGGACTTGAAGACATATTTTCACAACTTTGGAAGGCTAGGACAATTGAAAAATTGGTGGGATAATGCTTTAACATTACAAGATAAATTATCAATATTGGATCATACGCAAGAAATTGAAGATGATCAAGGAAATATTCAAATACAATCAGATGCTGCAGAATTTTTAATAGTAACAATAGTAATGTATTTTATAGGAAATCCAAAAGAAGAACTAAATTCTAATAAAACATTTTTAACAAATTTAAGATGTCCAACATTATCAGACTTTAGATGGTATAAAGATATGTTTTTAACTAATGTATTAAGAAGACCAGATTGCAATGCTTCATTTTGGAAAGAAAGATTCATAACAGGATTACCAAGCTTATTTTCACAAAGAATAATGGATAATTTACAAAAGGAAATGAGAACAGATGTAATTTCATTTGAAAATATTACTTTTGGACAATTATTTGCTTTTGTGAAAAAAGAAGGATTAATGTTATGCTCAGAATTAAAATTACAAATAAAATATGGTTCTAAAACAAAAGAAGTAGGATCATTTTGTGATGCATTTGGAATTAAAAGAATTAAATCACCATCAGCATATAAAAAGAAAGTTAAAAAATATAATAAGAAAATAAGATATAAAAGATCCAAAGAAGATAAACCAGAAAACAAGAGAAAATTTATTAAAACTAAAATTGTCTGTTATAAATGTGGAAAAATAGGTCATAAAGCAAACAAATGTAAATTAAAAGAAAAAATTACGGAGATTTGTGCAGAAAAAGAAGACATTAAAAATAAATTAATAAATTTATTAATAAATGAACAAGATCAAAGTTCTGAAGATGATTATTATAATGATATATCTAGTTCAGAAAGTGAAGAAAATTGTAATTGCCCTAACACTTCAAAATATATAAATGTTATAACTAAAAAATAAGATAAAGAATTTTTATTAGACATAATTGAGAAAATAAATGATCCAGTAGCTAAAAAAGAATATTTGGAAAGATTAAAAAGTCTAATTATCCAAGAAGACAAAATGCCAAAAATAATAGAACCTTTTAGTATTTCAAAATTAATAGATAAATATCCAAACATAAATATAATGAAGAAAGAAACTACTAAAGATCTTCAAACAGAAATTAATGTTCTCAAAATACAAGTAAAACAATTACAACGAGAAATTATAGAATTAAAAACAAAAGATTTAGAAATAGAAGCAAAAATAACATTAATAGAAAATCAGCCTTCAACTAGTAATTCCAAAACAGAAGAAATAAGTATATCAGAAATTGTCAGCATATTGTATTATTCGCACTTGATTCAGCTTCTCTACCATTTTTAAAAGGTGAGGCTATTATTTCTCCTTGACCTATATTTATTTTTACTTCTTGTAATGGAGGATGTATAGATGTTATTATTTGATCATCTTTTAATTTCCATTTTTTATATAAATTAGTTTGAACATTTATTTGAGATGTATTATATATATCATTTATTCCTATTTTTGAAGTGTAAAATGCTAGCCAAGTAAAGAAAGGAAAATCAAATTTTTGCTTTTCTAATTCATTTTTCCATTCTAAAATTAATTTTCTTTTATATTCATATTCTAATTGAAAAAACCAAATTCTTTTTCTGTATTTTCTTCATCTTCAAAATCTTCTTGTAAGTATTTATGATTTATTTTATATGGTTTGTTTATAACATTTATTTCTCCTTTCATTTGTGAATGGGTTGGAGAATATTCCGATTGATTCTGATTTATAACTTCTGGAATAGGAGTTTTATATTTAAAATTTGAGGTACTTTCTAAAGGAAAATTAATTTCTGCTGATTCATAATTGGAATGTCTTGCTGGTAACCAAGAATAATTTGAATCATGTTTTTCTCTTAATGATGAAAATCTTATCAAGGTATTGCCATCAGGTTTTTCTATAATATCTTCTGCAGTAGTTTGTTCTATATTTCTTGCTATTTGTGGATTTTTGATTTCAAATTCACTAGGTATAGTTATTTCATTCCATTTTAATCTTTTTGGAATATAAGTCGTTGGTCTATCTGCATCTACTTGTAGTAAAGTTGTTTCTTCTTTAAGAGTTGGAGTCATTATAAATTTAGGATTTAAGTGTGAAGATAGGGGTCTATAATATATTCTATATATTACTGCAAAATTCTTTGTATGTTTTTCAAATTCATTTCCTTGTAAGTGAATATCTAATATGACTGAATTCAGAATATGTGGATCTGTTAAATCTATTGAAAAGTTTGGAGCACAGTTAAAATATATGGGTCCATTACATACATTTGTTTGAATCATAGAAAGTAAAGAAGTTTTATATCTTTTGAGTCTAGTATCTCTTAATGCTAAATATATAGGAGCATCTACTCCTAAATGGAATAAGGGTTTTACTGCAATTTGTATTAAACCTATATGAATGTATCTATATCCTTTACTTAAATATCTTTGAATTGTACTATGATTTAATAATGGAATGGATTGATATTCTTCTTGAATAGATATTGTTTCTTCATGGGTTTTAACTGATAAAGCTGTTTTGAAATCTAAATGGCCTATTCTGTAAATATATTCTATTTTTTCCTCTGGAATTGTCCAATCTGAATTATTTATAGGCATATGATATTCATGACTTTGTACTATATTAGCTTGCTTTGAATTAGATCATATTTTTAATTGTCTAAGAAATGCAGCCATGTTTATTATTTAATTAAATTTTTACTTAATCAGGAACAACTGAGTGCTATGCCGGGAACATCCTACCTTGGACTTACCAACGGTCTAAAGATTGATTCCTATTTTTAACTTACATTCGTTTGCTTTATGACCTATTTTTCCACATTTATAACAGACAATTTTAGTTTTAATAAATTTTTTCTTGTTTTCTGGTTTATCTTCTTTAGATCTTTTATATCTTATTTTCTTATTATATTTTTTAACTTTCTTTTTATATGCTGATGGTGATTTAATTCTTTTAATTCCAAATGCATCACAAAATGATCCTACTTCTTTTGTTTTAGAACCATATTTTATTTGTAATTTTAATTCTGAGCATAACATTAATCCTTCTTTTTTCACAAAAGCAAATAATTGTCCAAAAGTAATATTTTCAAATGAAATTACATCTGTTCCCATTTCCTTTTGTAAATTATCCATTATTCTTTGTGAAAATAAGCTTGGTAATCCTGTTATGAATCTTTCTTTCCAAAATGAAGCATTGTAATCTGGTCTTCTTAATACATTAGTTAAAAACATATCTTTATACCATCTAAAGTCTGATAATGTTGGACATCTTAAATTTGTTAAAAATGTTTTATTAGAATTTAGTTCTTCTTTTGGATTTCCTATAAAATACATTACTATTGTTACTATTAAAAATTCTGCAGCATCTGATTGTATTTGAATATTTCCTTGATCATCTTCAATTTCTTGCATATGATCCAATATTGATAATTTATCTTGTAATGTTAAAGCATTATCCCACCAATTTTTCAATTGTCCAGTAAATCCTGAAACTAATAATGTTGCAATATTTCTTTCTTGAATATTTTTAATTTTATAAGCTAATCTAGCCATTCCCATTTCTTGTAAATTATTTAATACTTCATATTCTGCTTTGCCATCTATATTCCATTCATATATTGAATCTCCATCATATTTAGTGGTACGAAATTTTGATCTTTCTTCATATTGAATATTTGGAGGGCTGGGTCTTGGATAATAATTCTTTGTACTTATCATTTTCCATTCTTTATTATTATTTTTATTGTAAATTCTTCTTCTTCTTATTTTATTTATTTGCTTATCCTCTTTTTCTTCAAATTGTTTTTCTATTGGTAAAATTATATCTTCTTCGATTTCTGAATTTATTGATTCTTCAGATGAATTATTTAATTCTTCAGATGAATTATCTTCTATTATTTGGTCTAATGTATTTATCCTAGGAGTCGGAGGTTTTACTTCTGTAGTTAAGTTTTGTAATGCCTGCGATATTTTATTTAATATATTATCTGTATTATTTATTTTTTGATTATTAATATTTTGAACTAAATCTTGGTCTTTTTCTCTTGTCAAGCTTCTAGGTTGAAAATGAGGTGCTGAAATATCATTAGGGAATTTTAATTCTGGTTTCTTTATGGTATCTATTTTTGTATTTAAAATTTCCATATGTTGAGAAATTGTATGAAGAATTTGATTTGTATAATTATTTTGTTGATAAACTTTTTTAATGTCTTCTAGATTTATTGTATTATTCGTACTTGATTCAGCTTCTCTACCCTTTTTAAAAGGTGAGGCTATTATTTCTCCTTGACCTATATTTATTTTTACTTCTTGTAATGGAGGATGTATAGATGTTATTATTTGATCATCTTTTAATTTCCATTTTTTATATAAATTAGTTTGAACATTTATTTGAGATGTATTATATATATCATTTATTCCTATTTTTGAAGTGTAAAATGGTAGCCAAGTAAAGAAAGGAAAATCAAATTTTTGCTTTTCTAATTCATTTTTCCATTCTAAAATTAATTTTCTTTTATATTGAGATTCTAATTGAAAAAACCAAATTCTTTTTTCAGTATTTTCTTCATCTTCAAAATCTTCTTGTAAGTATTTATGATTTATTTTATATGGTTTGTTTATAACATTTATTTCTCCTTTCATTTGTGAATGGGTTGGAGAATATTCCGATTGATTCTGATTTATAACTTCTGGAATAGGAGTTTTATATTTAAAATTTGAGGTACTTTCTAAAGGAAAATTAATTTCTGTTGATTCATAATTAGAATATCTTGCTGGTAACCAAGAATAATTTGAATCATGTTTTTCTCTTAATGATGAAAATCTTATTAAGGTATTGCCATCAGGTTTTTCTATAATATCTTCTGCAGTAGTTTGTTCTATATTTCTTGCTATTTGTGGATTTTTGATTTCAAATTCACTAGGTATAGTTATTTCATTCCATTTTAATCTTTTTGGAATATAAGTCGTTGGTCTATCTGCATCTACTTGTAGTAAAGTTGTTTCTTCTTTAAGAGTTGGAGTCATTATAAATTTAGGATTTAAGTGTGAAGATAGGGGTCTATAATATATTCTATATAGGAAAATTTGCCAAATTGGTCCCTAACATTTACCAAAAACACTTTTTTAGTCCTTTACATATAAAATCAGCCAAAATGGTCCTTCGCATTTAAATTGTGAGCCAATGTGGTCCTATTGCTCGTTTTTGCTCATTTCTCCGGCTAAAAATAGCACGCCTCTCTCACGTGGTCATATTTTTAGGGGCAAAACCGGAAACACATTTCATTACCTGTTAAAAGTAAAAGGTGTGGACAACCACCAAAATACACATTTCACCTTTGGCCCTCAAAGTTTCAAGAAACCTGAATTGCATCCCTGAATGGTGGCGAAAATTATTTTGTAATTCTCCTGTATAAGTGATGTGCTTGATGAATCCATAGATCTGGTTCTTGTTTACTTATATCCGAAAGTCCTAACCTTTCCATTCTAAGTGAGAGTCTAACAAGTCTAGGACATTTGTGCAACATCGATCCCACGAATCCAATTTGGGCCTTAGCTGGAACCCTAAGCCTCAGCTCCTCCGCCGCCCGCCAAAGCCGCTTACTCATGTCCCTCCATTCTTTGCAAACCCTGGCCGCCGACAACAGTGTTGGAGGCGGGAGCCTCCTCAACACCTCCCACAGACAACTCATCGGCAGCTTCCCGGACCCGGCAAGATCCGATTCGGGGCTCCAGCTCGAGAAGCTCCTCCTCGTCCTCCTGGTGCTCTTCCTCATCCTCTCCCTCGTCTTGCGAGTCCCTCGCATCAATATCATCGTCGAAGGAGAGAGCTTGCCGGAGGTTGGAGAAATGCTGGCGATGAGGAGGGGGAGGGGAGGACGGACAGTGGAGAGAGGAGAAGGGATAGCGAGGGAGGAGGCGGCTGAGTCAGTTGAGGGCATGGCAGTGGGATGCAATTTAGGGTTTCTTGAAACTTTGAGGGCCAAACGTGAAATGTGTATTTTGGTGGTTGTCCACACCTTTTACTTTTAACAGGTAATGAAATGTGTTTCCGGTTTTGCCCCTAAAAATATGACCACGTGAGAGAGGCGTGCTATTTTTAGCCGGAGAAATGAGCAAAAACGAGCAATAGGACCACATTGGCTCACAATTTAAATGTGAAGGACCATTTTGGCTGATTTTATATGTAAAGGACTAAAAAAGTGTTTTTGGTAAATATTAGGGACCAATTTGGCAAATTTCCCTTCTATATATTACTGCAAAATTCTTTGTATTTTTTTCAAATTCATTTCCTTGTAAGTGAATATCTAATATGACTGAATTCAGAATATGTGGGTCTGTTAAATCTATTGAAAAGTTTGGAGCACAGTTAAAATATATGGGTCCATTACATACATTTGTTTGAATCATAGAAAGTAAAGAAGTTTTATATCTTTTGAGTCTAGTATCTCTTAATGCTAAGTATATAGGAGCATCTACTCCTAAATGGAATAAGGGTTTTACTACAATTTGTATTAACCCTATATGAATGTATCTATATCCTTTACTTAAATATCTTTGAATTGTACTATGATTTAATAATGGAATGGATTGATATTCTTCTTGAATAGATATTGTTTCTTCATGGGTTTTAACTGATAAAGCTGTTTTGAAATCTAAAGGGCCTATTCTGTAAATATGTTCTATTTTTTCCTTTGGAATTGTCCAATCTGAATTATTTATAGGCATATGATATTCATGACTTTGTACTATATTAGCTTGCTTTGAATTAGATCCTATTTTTAATTGTCTAAGAAATGCAGCCATGTTTATTATTTAATTAAATTTTTACTTAATCAGGAACAACTGAGCGCTATGCCGGGAACATCCTACCCTGGACTTACCAACGGTCTAACAAGGCATCAAAGTCTTACCAATGATTTCAGCAAAAGTTTAATAAAATATGTAAACATAAATGCATGAATTAGCCAAATCAAAATAGAAAGTAATTCAAATAAGGTAATAGTAATTCAAAGTCTTAAATATGCATGCTATATGTGAATGTGGCTCTGATACCACTTCTACCCAGGCTACTTTTTTCTATTGAGATGTTCATAGAAATAATAAATTGGACTTACTGATAATTTAGAGTTGCCTTTGATAACGGAAGCTTGTTGATTGTTGAATCCTTGTACTTCTTATTAAAATATTTGGAGAAGGAAACAAAAGTAGTTGAATACAAAGAGTAGTTGAATAAAGCGGGATTGGGAGATTTTTCTAAGGAATTTTACACGAGAAGGTGTTTTCTGTTTCTTTTCACCGATGCTTTGTCTTTTGATCTGGGTTCTATTTATAGAATCGTCCCGTCTTGCATTTCATCTTCATTTGAATTTCATTTGCTTTCTTACACATGGAGAACTATTCTAAGTGTTGGGGAAGGGGGTAAACTTGTGTTATATGTGGTTGTGTCTTATTGAAAATGCATAAATTGCCTGGATTGGATGATGGAATATTACTTGTGTTTGAATTTGTTCAAATTTGGATTTGCTGGTAGGAAGGAAGTTTTATCCATTTACAAGGGAAAACTCTGTTAGATTTTTTTTCCAAAATCTTGTCCAAAATTTCACATTTGCCCCAAAAGTTTTCATGCTTTTTCAATTTCATCTTAAGTGCAACAAGTTCCACACCATTAGTAATTCAAATTTATTTTATTTTTTGAAATAAATATATGTGCCTTGAAAATTCAATACTCATTTAATTTGAAAATTTCTATTATGTGATCATAATTTTTTCTTTTTAAGAAAGTATATCTCTTAAAGTGGAGGAAATTATGCCTAAGTTTTGCATGTTTAATGAAATTTCTTCTTTTTACTTGATTTTACATAGTTGACTGATAAATATGGTCAATAAATGCATTAATCTTCTTATGATTATTTTTTTGAGGGAATGTTTATTTATTATTTATACTTTAAAAGAAAAAAGAAGAAAAAGAAAAAAAGAAAAAAGAGAAAAAAAAAGAGAATAAGAGTTGTCCTACTCCAATAGTTCTTGTGCTTAATAACTAGGAGTTTTCATTTTCAAATGTTGACTTTCACATAAAATAGTACTTGAATTAAGTGTATGCAAAACAACTCGAGAAACTAAAGTGTTGAGTAACCGGAGAATTTCATTTAAAAATGTCGATCTTCACATCAAAAGGCATTGTTACAACTTGAGTAAGTATTTGATTTGTTTTATGAATAAATCCCTCTTTTAGATTGAAAAGAAGATGGTCATGGAATTAGAAAGCTACTTATTGACTATATGATTCATTTGTTTGTAAAGTTGGGTTGAGATGAGAAATTGAATTGAATTAGTTGAAATTATAGTATAATTCTCTTTCCTTTACTTAATATTATGAGTACTTGAGGTAGAATAAATGATTGCATAATAGTTATTTACCTTATTTTGAGAAATTGAGCGCAAAGGTGCACATTTGTTATTTCAAATTTTGAATCATTATTATGGTTTGTATTTCCTATTACTTGAGGACATGTAATGATTCAAATGTGAGGGAATTTGATAAGTGCTTATTTTACATGATTTTAATGTGTTTATTTACAAAAATTTGGAATGTTTTTAGGGTTTTTGTGGATGAAATTTGCTCTTTTAAGCTACTATTTTCATAAACTCCATTTTATAACCAAAACTTGCATTTGAGCAATTTAATGTGTCAAACTTATTGCATTAGTAGGATTTGGAGATTAATGATCACTTCGAATAAAGAAGAATTCATGCAGTAGCATTAGATCTAATTCGAGGATGATTTGTAGATGATAAAATGAACAAGTGTAGTTCTTTGAGTAGAAAACGTGACCTAAATCACTGGAAAACCCACATTTTATCTCCTCATTTTAGTTGAAGCAGAAAATGACAAACAAAATGTAGAGGAGGCAATATGCAAGTGCAATACGCGACTTTACACCTGCGTATTGACCCTACATACTCTTAAGGTTTGCACAGCCACTTGCTCAACTTTTTTTTCACAACTTTTTCAGTTCAATTCCTGCAAGAATTTCGGCTGTAGGTGTAAAGAAGAGTATGAAGACTTGTAAAAGCATATTTTCATAATGTCAAGAAGTATTTCACATCAACTTGAACAACTTATTTGGAATTTAAATTCATATATAAATAGAGGACTTGAAAACATATTTTCACAACTTTGGAAGGCTAGGATGTGAGAACCCGAATTTATCTTATTTTATTTTATTTTATTGGTTTATCTAATTATTTATTTATTAATTTGCTCCAATTAATTTATTTTATTCATTTTAATTGCACCTGCATGGTTCAATGCCTCACTTTATATTTTTAACACGTTTGCGCTTAAACTTAATTTTCCTATCGCTCGATTAGTGAAAATTAGAGAAAACATGATTTTTGAGGCAATATATAGTTGAGAATGCAGTGGTCTTGGAGAGTTAAGGATGATCAATGGTATACTAAGAAAAGTTAATTGAGAGATTAGAGGTGAGTGAGTTGAATTAAACTCAATTAGGAGCACTAATGGGACACTATTCAAATGTTGACTTTTGCACCAAAAGTTAGCTTTATATCACATATTTCCTTCATCCTCTCACATCACCAAAAATCAAACAAAAACCCTCTCTCTTCCCCTCCCTCTTGGCCGAACACTTCTTCCTCCATTTAGCCCAGAAAGTTTCATCTTTTTCCTCTCTATTTTGCTCCTTAAAGTTGCTCCTAACTTTGCTCCCCTCTTGGATCATCTTCAAGCTTGGTAGAAGACTTGGTGGAGGGAAGATTCTTGGAGGTTTAGTGCTTGGTTTCTTGAGGTTTTGCTTACTACCATTGGAGGAAGGTAACCTCTCAAAGCTCCCATTTTTCTTTCATCTTTTAGTTAGTTTTGGCTAGATAAACTTGGGTTTGTTGATGGGTTCTATGAACCTTGACATTAGGTAGATGCCTTGAGGAAGAGAGAATTTCTTGTTTGTTTGGCTGTTGTTTTAGTGATTTCTAGCCTGGTTTTGGTGTGAGAGTTGGAGAGAAAAATTTGAAGAGAAAGAAGAAGCAAGGCTGTCCGATTTTTGCTGGTTTGTTTATCTTGTTTTAATTTCGAAATTTGTGGTTATCTTGATGTAAAAATGCTTGCTACATGTTGGGTTAGGGATGTTAAATTATCTTCCCAAAATCACTTCATTTGAATGAGTTAAAGTTAAGTTTAAAGGAGGGAAACAAACCTGGAAATTTCTGATCAGGGCAGCCGACTAGTGTGCACTAAACAGCACATAATTTTTCGTACAGGAATTGAAATCAAGTTCCGTTTGTGGCATGTGAAACTAGACTCCGAGAGCTTTCTAATGGTATAAAATACACCTGCTAGTTCATTTTCTATAAGTCGCAGTGAACCGGCAAAATTTGCTGTTTTCTCTCACTGTTTAACCGTGAGACAAGCACAGCTACAGTTTGTAACTCGATTTCACCCCCCTTACGAAATGAATTTCTAGTTTCTTCTAGTGATTTTTAGTATTTTAAATCTAATTTTCAACGCCGTAAACCACGCTAATTTTGGATTTGTGTAGCCTTAGTTATGACCTGATTTAGAAACTGCGTCGGGTGTTCCAAAGCTGGAATTTCGTGTTTCAGGTTTCAAAAACCAGCTTTTGAAAAACTGATGTATCTTGGTGTAGAAAAATCCAAATTGAGTTTTGTTTGTTGCATTTGAAACTAGACTTGAAGTTCTTTCAGTGGTGTAAATTTCAGGAGCTAGTTCGATTCCTATGAATTTTGACAAATTTTCAAAGTTCACTGAAATTCAAAACTGTTTTGCCCTGTTTTTACTGAAGCAGCGATTTGGAGCTAAGATTTGGTTGATTTTGGATGTGAATCTGGAAAAAGTGTCTTCTAGAGAGTTTTAAGTCATTGAGTTTATTTCCAACGGTATAAGATTTACAATTTTTGGACTTATGGAACTCAAGTTATGCTTTTTCAAAGAACGTTGTCAAAACTGAAATTTTCCTTATAAAGTGACAAAAGCTCCAAAGTGGTTTGGAAACATTTTCTAGGTTTCAAACCTAACCTTCTCGATTATTTGCACCTTATTTCATACTTGGGAAATGGATTTTACCTCCTAGTCTTCTGCCCTTGATTTCCGTAAAAATGAACCATAAATTGAGCGTTTTAACTCGAGTAATTCTTGAGGAATTTTACTAGCTTCATATTTGAAACTTGGAGCCTTTAGCTCCAATATTTACTATGAAATAAGTGACGCTTTTGATGGATTTTGACTTCATAAGTTTAGAAAACGTGAACGCTCATTTATATTCTAACACTTGGGCATAGGATTAGAAGTATTAAGATATGAAAATAAATTTTTTTCTCGATTTTCGTGCCAAAAATTAAGCATGGTACTTCTCTTTTGAAATCAAAATTTCTTGCCATGACTCGATTTGAAAATAGTTTTTGAGTCCTCCTTGAGTATTATTTCAGTAATTAAGCGAGAAAATCTCCATTAATTCGACTTGAACTTGTGGCTTTTGAGTGTGGGTAGCAAGAGGATATTTTTCTTATTAGCCTTGGTTGAGTACCTAGGTAACCGTAATTGTGCATGTCTCGGGTGATCACGTGGGCACCGAGAAGCTCGTTTGACCTCTTGCTTTTGCTCTCGTTTTTGCTCGACTTTTGGTGAGTGTCAAGTGCATGCTTCATATTGCTATGATTGAAATGATATTTGTACATATACCATGTGATTCTTGTGAATTATGAACTTGCCGAGGCGAGGGTGTACTTTATCGCCCTCGTTCTCTCCCTCTTAAATACTTGCTACTTGTTATATGAATTTGTATGACTTGCACTTATATTCGAACATGCTTTTAACTCGTGAGCATTGAGCGGCAGCATGTACCACACCCTATTTACGTGGGAAGTGCCTCTCATCCCGACTCAGTGCTATAATCGAATCTAAGTCGATTGGAGAGTTGTCTCATCGACCAGTTATACTTGTGGGGATGCCCAACCTTTTGGTTAACCTCGTAACTCGAGCCGACAAGAGTTTGGTTGAGAAGTTTGGTGAACCATGAAAAAATTATATAGCTTGATCTTTTGAGATCTCGCTTAGCATACTCGAATAAGTATTGCCACCTCATACTTGTTTGGTCCGTGAGAGTGATATGGTGGATGGACAAAGTAAGTGGAGCTCTACGGACATGTTGCTACTTGAGTTGACGGAGGGTCAACCACAGATGGCTTAGATTGGTCGAAACGTGGGGAATAGCTCCTGAGAGCTCCTGTATCCTTTCTGCTTGTGTTTTACTTTCTATTTGCTCACTTGTATGAAATTCATATTAAGTCGCTTTTAAGTGTGCTACTTGATTAATTCGTGCTACTTGCTTGCTTGCCTGATTTTCTTGGGCTCATTGAGCGTTAGCTTACTCTAAGTTGTTTTCCTTAACAGGTTTTGGAAGTGGAAGTTGGAGACTCTAGAGTAGCGGTTTTTGGTTGAACCTAGTAAATCTTTTGTATGGTATTTGAGACATTTGAAGTGTAAATTTTGTTATATTTGGAGTTTTCGGATTGTAATTGTAAATGGTTGCCTTAGAAGTTTAACTTGTATATTCAAAGTATTCCCTTAATTCTAAGTCCATGGTTGGCTTGTGGATCTCTATTAAGCTAGAATGAGTGCATGAGTCCTGACGAGAGTTGGGCAGGCGCTCCGCTGATACCCTAGGGTTTGTCCTAGGGAGAGGTGGGGGTGTTACAGTTGATATCCGAGCCCTAAGTTTAAAATACCTGGAACAGTGTTAGGAGTTTTTAATCGTGGACTTTTGGTCATAGAAATTCATGATAAATCTAAGTTAAATCTTTGAATGGCACCAGTGATTTTAAGGACCTAACCTTTAGTTTTGTGGGTTGTTTGTAGGAAATAAATAGTGGTAGTGACAGTGATAGGATCGAGGGACCTCCCCTAGTGATTCAGTTTTGGATGGTTGGAGGCGGACCCCCTTTTCGGTGGTCACCCGCCAGATGGGTTAGGACGTGCCTTCGCCGAGAGAGATTCTTCTACCTAACCGCGTGCTGTTAGGGGTAGTTGAGGAGAGGAGACAGTTGACCCATGAGCTCACGGTAGCTCGAGCAAAGAGGGAGGAGATGAGAGCTACTATGGAGGCCCAAGCTACCAGGATTTAGGAGATGGAGACTAGGGTTCTCGAGGAGCGTTAGAGGGTTGACGCCTCCCACGCTTAGCTTTAGGCGACCGATGGGCGCCTCATTCGGATTGTGGAGGAGGTGAGAGACTGTGTGGATTGTATTTTAGCGGAGTGTGGGACCATGACCGATCATATAGAGGAGGCCATCGGTGGAGGAGGACCTGGAGATGCTGCCCCTATTGATGAGGAGGAGATAGGGCCATGGAGATAGAGCCCGAGGAGGAGCTCGAGGAGGATCCTTCTGAGGATGTGGGGTCTACTAGTACAATCTACTTAGATTAGTGGTCTTCTGATCTTTTGATTTTGCTAAGGACTTAGAAGGGGTGATCCTCGCCTTGAGACCTTTTATATTTTGTTGCATGTACCCCTATATTTTGAGGCACTTGGATGCTTGTGTCCTATACTTGACATTATTGAATTGTTTTGCGAATTCTTGATTTGTAATATGACTTTTAGTTTATGTAAAGAATTATGCATGACTTTCAAGTTTTCTTGCAACTTGCATATGATTTTAAATTTCTATGCTTATTTTTCTCCTCTTTTCATTATGCATTTGAATCTTGCTAAATGGATCGACGAGGACGTGAATGGGGTTGTGGGTATGGGTTTCGACAACCCTGCACTCCTGAGAGAGATGAGGGATTAGCGACTGGTCTGAACCAAAACCCTAGAAATGAAGGGGGTGACCAAGTGGCTACGGCCCTTAATTGCATAACTGATGTCCTTAAGCATCTAGCTGAGCGCCAAGGCCCTGAACTGGTCAACCCACCTAGAAACCAAGAGAGGGGTGAGGATAGAGCTCTAGAGCGGTTCCTAAAGTTCGCTCCACCTAGGTTTCACGGAGGATCGGATCCCGAAGCAGCAGAAAATTGGTTTGAGAGGATGGTGGAGATTTTTGCCACCCTAGATTATGCCGAGGAGAGGCAGGTGATGTGAGGATAAGAAAATTTACCTATATTTTTCTTATAATTCTCCTATTTTGAATTAGTTAATTTATAAATTCCTTTTTCTACTAATTTTACTCTCTCAATAGTTGTAATAAATACTAGAATCGAGAGTTTACTTTTACTTTTATAGTTAGAGCAAACTAGGATTTTCGTGTATTTTGGTAGTGTGATTAGTTGGTGAGATGTATGTACTAAATTTGGTGGTTAAGAGTGGGCATTAGGTAAGAGGAAGTGTGTGATTAGAAGTGCTAATAATAAGTTAGTGAATCATAAGTTAGAATAAAAGTACAAGAGAGTTAAGGAAAATAGGCTTGAACCGACGTGCACCGTTTGTTACCGATTCAGTACACCACTTGACCACTATTTTCTTACCTTAATTTCCTTGTTTTTATTTCATATAATCAGCCCTAAATTAATCCTTCATTCAGCCGAAATTCTTGACCAAAGAAAAGGGAAAAAGGAAAGGAAATCTTGAGCGACAAGTGTTGGCAATCCAAGAAGAGTTTGACCAAGACATTTCTTTCCTTCTTATCTTTCCTTTTGGCTAAGTTTCTTCCATTTTTTCCTTCATGTTGGCCGAACTCCTGGAGAGAAAAACAAGAGAGGAGAACTTCCAACTACATCTTGATTTAGCCTTGTTTGAGTTGAATCACAAAAATCTAAACCGATTAAACTTGCACCAAGGGAGTTAGGAAGCTTGGAGTGGTGAATTTCTTGGGAGAAATTGCTTGGTTCTTCACTTTTCAAGAAGTTTTGGAAGGTATAAGTTTATCAACTTCCTTTCTCTTTCTTATTCTTGCTAAATATGGTGTAGATGGCATGAATCTTGGAATATTATGGATGATCTTCTAGTTTTGGTATAGATTAGTGGATTTTCTTCTAGGGTTTTGCCATTTAAGCCTTGATTTATGTTGTCCAACTATCTTGTGTTGGTATGGAGCTTGGATATGAAATTTGTGAGGTGATTAGTAGCATGATTGTAACTTTTTAGCGTTAAAAGATGAATTTTCAGCATTGCTAAGAAATTTTCAGCTTTGATATTGGATGATTATTTGCTAGAAATAAGCTACAATTGGGTGGTTTTTGGTCGAGATTAAGAACTACCTTTGTATGTTTACTTGTGGTGATTGAGTTGGGCTGATTTGAGAAGAAAATGAAGCCTTGAAATGGCTGAAAAATTAGGTAAATACAAAGGAAATGCTGCCCAATTTTTCTTTCGTGTGATAAGTGAGTGAAACGGAAATAGGGATGTGATTTAGGTTTGATTTGGGACTTAGTTATTTAGAAATACTTAAGTTGACATTGTGGGTGACTTATAAGCTAAAATTTTTGTTCAAAAGTGTATATTTCTCAAAAATAAAGTAATGGCCACTTTAAACATGATTTTCTAGTTTCTTCCTCCAAGTTGCGAACTTAAACGTTCTAATCGCTTCTTTATCGAAACCAAACGAGCGAGCATGAATTTTCTAGGGTTTGATAAGTAAAATGAGTACTATTTAAACGAGTTTTGTTTACTTGATTTTCTTTAAGCGAAACTCCTATATTTTGAACCCTAATTGATTTCAAAATGTTAAACGGTATTTTATTGTAGATTTGGACTCCATCTAGGGAGTTGAACTTGAGCGTGGTTTTGAAAAGTAATAAGTCTTTGGTGAGTGTTTCCAAGTGCATGATAGAAATTGATATTTGAAAGAAATACATGACTTGTTTGGACGGGCAAGGGAGTTGAACCCTAATGTGAGTTCTTATTGTTTACTGCTTATTATTGACTTGATATACATGTGTATAACTTGAATACTACCTGGGATCCTCACCCTATTGGTGAGTCAGTCGAATTGAGCTAGTAAGGGTTTGGTCGATGAGACTGGCAAACCATAGGTACTATTTATTGTTTATTGTGGTCCACAAGATTCGGTATACTCGAATATTACCATCACTCTTAATTTGGAGTTCGGGCCCGGTAGGGGGTTGATCAGTGGATGGAAATTGGTGTAAAGTGGAGATCTACTGTCATGATTTTTCTTCTTTAAACGTTGGCGGAGTGTCAACGGGTTCGAATCAAATAATGCAACGGGAATTTGGCTCTTGAGAGTCATCTGTATCCTTATACTTGGAAATGTTGTATATTTAGTCAATTTGTTACTTGTAGCGTTATTGTTTAATTTCATGAGTTTTTATACTCGCTACTTTGATATTTCAAGTTTTACATAATGACCAACTGTCGCGCCCCATTTTTAATGAAAAATGTTAAATAAAATTACAGGTTTATAAAGAAATTGATTTTTTGATTTTATTTTGAGAAGAAAATGATTTTTCTGATTTTTAGAAAATAAAGAAAATGGGCCTAAATGGGACTTAAAAAGTGCAACGGTTTTGATCCAAAAATAAAAGTTTAAAAAGGATTTTTAATAAAAATATAGGAGTCGCCATTTGGTATAGAGTTAAGGTTTACCAAATCACCTAAATTGAATTTTTAAAGAAAAAGTAGAGAAAACCCTTTTTAAACGACTCCAAGTCTGCGAAAATCAAGAGAAAAGAGGTCGGGAGTCACATTTGAAGAAAGGGAAGGCAATGATAAAATCCAAGACACTCTTTCAACCTAGCTAAAGTTAGTTGCGTGATTTAGTCAAAAATTATCTTATTTTAACCTAAGAATTTATCACATTTGAATGTCACTATATGAATGCAAAACCTAAACCTAGGAGGATATTGGGGGGTCGGAATATCTCTTCAAAACTTAATTGGTGCAAATCACATTTAATTGTGATGCCCAAGAGTGACTTCTTTGAAGAGGTTATGAATATGCAAAAATATGATACTCGAAGGAAAGAAAAAAAAAATAATTATACAAATATGCATGACCTAAAGGAATGCATCATAACGGGTGCAGAGAACTAAGATTCGTGACTTTAATTTTCACTTTAATAGAGGGAATACGAGCGTGCTAAGGTTCGAGAGGCATACTCGTTCATATCCCATATACGAGGGGTGTTTCCCTATCTAATCACGCAAATGATCTAATATAGTTCTAATTTTTAAATGGAATGCAAGTCTACATGTCATGTTTCACACATAGGGGTAAGGAATGTACATATAGGGGAAATATGGGATAAGAGATATACATATAGTGGGGATATGGGATAAGGGATACACATATAGGGGAAATATGAGATAAGGGACATATATATGAGGGAAATGTCGTGCAAAATGAAAAAACTCTAAAAAGTAGAAAATATGCATGAAAATATAGTGATTGTCACACAAATATGATCTAACACGTGGATGGTTCCTAAGGGTTTAGCGTTAGATTAGCCCATGTCTATAAGTTCTTACTAGCATTGGACTAGTGAGAAATCGGAAAAAAGAGCCACAACTAGCGTTGGACTAGTGTGGTGACGTCATACACTTATTGTAATAAAAATAAATCATATAAAACATGATAAAAGTAAATAAACACATAAATCACATATAGCACATGGCACATAAGTATGATATCTAGATGCAAGATCCTAAGAAAGCGAGTAACACGTAAACACATAAGCATGCAAAACACACAAAGCAAATAAAGCAAATAAAGACCTAACTATTATATTTGGGGGCCCTAATTACAATCTAAGGTGGTAAAGAATGAAATAAAATAAAATAATAACCTAACTATTATAATTTTGGCATTTAATTGCCCTCCAAATAACCAAAAATTAAATTAAAATAAATATACAAAATTAAAACCAATAAAGTGAATAAATAAATAAAATAAAGAAAACATTCAAAAAAAGGCATGCAATTACACACATTAAATCACATAGGAGCACGTAGGATCAAGTAAAATCAAAATAAAGGAGTAGACTGTACCTCCCTTGAATTGGTGACCTAATGAAATAAAATTTTCTTATTTACCCTCCAAAACAAAGAAAAAGGACAAGGCATCACTTTAATTAACAAATAATCACAAGAAATGGAAATAAACACGAAATTGAATCAATCAAAGAATTCAAATGAAAGTAAACAACCCATATTCAACAAATTAAACAAGCAAGGACCTAATTGAAAGAATTAAAGAAGTTTGAGGGGTCAAATTATTATTATTACAAATATTAAGGGTCTAAATTAAAAATAAAATTAAAGGCTTAAAATGAAGCATACTAAAACCAAATGCTAAACTTCACAAAATGAATGAAAACCCATTTGCCATAATTAAACAACAAAGATTACCCAAAATTTTACTAAAATCCAAATCAAAACTATAAATCTATCAACAATCATTACACCTTCAAATTTCATCCTAAATTCACTAAAAATCTATCCAAAAATCACATTAAATCATATCAAAGAAAAATAACATGTTAAAGGTACAAAATTGATTAATTTTTCCAATTTTCTAGGCCATAGTAGCATTAGACAAAAATTAAGGGGTTAAAGTGTAATTTTCAGAATTTTTTGCATGCATCTTTCGAAGACAGCTTTCTTCTTCAGCAACAATTCTTTTGCAATTTCTATTCTCACATATACACGAGCTATCCGAAACAAACAGGAAGCTAACAAGGTCATGTGATTCATGGATTTTATTTCTACCATTCAATCATCAAGGACTCACCAAGAAAAACAAGAAATATTTGGCAATAAACTTATCTGAAACCCATCATAGCAAAGTGGAGGGAAATGTTTCAAGAACCCAGCAAAAAAACTCAACATTTCACGCATGGTGGGCTCCAATTTTTGTAAGAAATACGTTAAATTGATATAGAAAGGGACCATGATTACCTGGGAACGAATTCTGAATGATGCTAAAGCAACAAGAAAGAACAGATGATGATTCCTACAGGATTTTTGCACAAATCGCAGGTCTATCAGTCAACCAGAGCTACGGTTTTGGGGAGAAAATTAGAAGACTTTTTGATGTTTTCTGTGAAATATTTCTGAAAAAACCTTCTCCCTCTAACTCCCTAATTTGTGTAGAACTTGAAATTTTCTTAAAATAAGCAAAGATCGAAGAGATATTCGAGCTCAAAGATGGCTGAAAATCAGCCCTGCTGCGAAAAATTCTGCTGCTTTTCATTCGTTTCTTTTCTCTCTTTCTGATCTCTCTTCCTTTTCTCTCTTTTGATCTCTTCATCCTTTCTTTCTTTCTTTCTTCTCCTCCCCGCAGCCCTCTCTCTAGTTTTCCTTTTCTATTCCAGATTTTTTCTCTCTCTCTCTCTCTCAACCGAAATCCTCTTTTCTTGTTCCCTCTCTTTTCCAGCCCCGCAGCTTCCTTCTTTTTTCTTTTTTGTTCGTTTTCTTTGCTGCTTTCTCCCTTTTCTGGTTCCTCAGCTGCCACTACCTTGATCTTGCTCTCACCAGAATCTCTTCCCTTCTCCCTTTCTTTCTTTCTCTCAGTTCTTTTCTCTCCTCCCTCGCTTGTCTCTTTTCCTTGCCCGTAGCTCTCTTCCCAACTTTCTTGGTTCCTCAGCCCGTAGTCTTTCTTTTTTTTTTTCCCTTTCTGATCTCCTCCCCCTCCCTTGCTTGCCCTCTCGCTGCTTTTTCCTCTCTTGTCCTTGTAGCTTTTTTCTGGTTTTTTTTCAAGCCCGTAGCTCTTTCTTGCTTTCTTCCTTTTGCTTCCTTTTTTCCTTTCTCCATCGCTAGCTCTCCTTTTTTACTTTCTTTTGTTTGTTTTTCCTTCAAATTTTCATAGACTCAACACTTGTCTTGCCACCTACCCCCTCCCGTTACATGTGTTGTGCTAAAACCTAAAACACTTGTCTAATAATCCCCTAACACACTTGCCTAATGTTCTCCTAACACACTTGTTTAATGTTTCCCTAACACACTTGTCTAAAATGCATGCCCTCCACCTATCTTCTTATTTTTATTTATTTATTATATTTTTTTTTCAAAATCAATTTAGGTAAACAAAAAAGTTAATTCCTAATTGCAAAATTTTCATTTATTTTAAAGAAATTGAACCTAAAACAAATTTTTGAATTTTTTGTGACAATTTTTTCCCTTTTCAGAAATTTAATGTAAAATATTTTAAAAATAAAAATGATGAACCTAATTTATGAAAATAAGCGAAAATAAATACTAACTATCATTTTGTAAAGTTAATCAACTAAAATAACATAAGATAAAATAAGAACAAGAATAAATAATAAAAATAAAGCCAAAAAATAAAAATAAAAATTAAAGTTTTTTGCTGTCTACACCAACTTGTTACTTGGGTTTGCATGAAGTTGTGGAATCTCACTGAATTTTGACTCACTCTATTAATTTCTTTTCCTTACAGGGGTTACGAGCATAGGCGAAGCTGAAAAATCTAATTTTGTCTAGACTTTTAACTTTTGTAATTCTTCTAGCGCTAGTGCTCGATTAGGGTTAGAAGTACAACTAGAACTTGAATCTTTTGTTATATTCGGATATGTATGAATGATTAAGATAGAAATGAATGTATATGTACGTTCAAAGCTTGGGAACTGTGGTTTCCTTTACTTTTGAGGTTGCAACTTGTTTTCTTGAAGTGAGTGAGTGAGTCTTGGCGAGATCTGGGCAGACGGTCCGTTAAACCCTGGGGTACACCCTAAAGCAAAATGGGGTTGTCACAAGTTGTATCAGAGCTCTTTCGAGCTCATGCCGAGAGAGGGTTCTCGGACTATGGGAATTGACCTGTAAGTGTGGAATTAATCTCTGTTATTGAGGAAAATTAGATATGTATGTTGGGTAGGAAAATGTGGTTGATTTCCGCTTGAGTCTGGCCAGCTCGAGTGATGAATTAACCTATTTTCTGATTCTTGTACCCGAGTACCAAAGAGTTGATACCTTTATGAGAAGTTGATATCACAAGTGATATTGAATAAGTTTGAATGGCGAAGGTCAAGGGAACGTAGCTCCTAGTGACTCAAGAGCCAGCCGCACCTGAAGAGGTAGTGGAGTCGACTGGATCAGTGACAAATTAAGTTCGAGATCTAGGGTTTGGGGGTTGTGCAACGTAGTTAGGACATAGTATAGGATGGTTGGGATGACACGTCACCTTTCTTGTTTTGCTTTTGATATTGACGTGTTACAATTGATGTATATAGCGTACACTTTTGTTCTATGTCCTTTGGTTACTATAAGTACTTGATTTTGTTCGGTTGATATGTACAGTACTTCATGACTTGATATGTGAATTACTATGATATGTATATAAAGAAAATATGCTATTTTAAATGTGCTCTATTATTTTCATTTTATGATTTGAAAATGCTTATATCGAGCTTTATAGCTGCCTTATTTTTGTTTATACCTATATAGTCTATTTTTCGAAAGAGACATGGAGGGTAAGAGAAGTTAGAGACGTGGAACTGGTCGAGGACGTGGTTTTAGCCATGGACGTGGGGCTAGACGAGTACAAGAATAAGTACAAGAACCAAGAGAAGAGAGAAATGTGATGACGGAGCAGAACCTGAACCTAGGGTTGAAGGAGGGGATCAAATAGCAATGGCCATCTAGCAAATGACTAATATTTTAGCTTGATTGGTAGAGCAGCAGGGTCAAACCCCTGTCAATCAGCCTAGAGATCCTGAAATAGGAGAAGATAGGGCCCTAGAGCGGTTTCAAAAGTTTTCTCCTCCCAAGTTTCTTGGAGGGCCAGACCCTGAAAGAGCAGAGAGATGGTTGAAAACCATGATCAATATTTTCGCCGCCTTGAATTACAAGGAGAAAAGGCAGGTAAATTTGTCCGTATTCCAATTTGAGGGACCAACCAGAGCCTGGTGGAATATAATTAGGGTTAAGTGGGAGAGAGAGCAGATAACATGGACTTGGTTGAATTTTGTGCGAGAGTTTAATGAGAAATATCTTCCACCAATAGTCCAGAAGAAAAGGAAGAACGATTTCATTAGGCTACGTCAAGGAGGGTTAAGTGTATTTGAGTATGAGACTCTGTGACGACCCCACTTCTCCCAAGGGCGAACCCAAGGGTATCGGCGGGCCGCCTGCCTAGCTCGCGCCAGGACTCAAAACTTAAAGCAATAAAACGAGATAGATCACAAGAGCACTATACACAATATATACAATCCCAAAAAAAAAACTTCAGGAGTCTCGAGTCAAACCACTCTAATACACTATAACCACCACCAGCAGAAGATAGACCCTAAGAAGGGTTCTTATATAAACCACCAAAACAAAAACAAACATCCTAACTGTTCAACTATTACAAGCCAATCTAACTATACTAGTATACGAGCCAAAAGTCCCCGCGTCGGCCCCTGCTAAGGAAAACAAAAGGAAAGGGGTAAGCTATATGCTTAGTAAGTAAACAGGGGCGAAAGCATAAATTCACGTAGCAACAATTACACAATAAGAGTAAAGCAAAAGCAGAAAAGTAACATCACATAATAAGGATACGGGTGGCTCCAAAGCCAATTCATGTGCCATGTATGATCTCCTGCCGACACTCCGTCGACCGCAAAAATAGTCCGTAGAACTTCACTTGTACACCCACCGACACCTTATCACCCTTACTGGCCAGTCACCTCACAAACTTGCCCAGGCGAACGAAATCACAAACTTGAGCTTGAGTCACAAGCTCGGGTCACAAACTTGGTCACCTTCTCGGTGAACCGGATTCACAAAATTGGTTCATAACATGAACCCACAAACTTGGTCACCTTCTCGGTGAACCGGATTCACAAAATTGGTTCATAACATGAACCCACAAACTTGGTCACCTTCTCGGTGAACCGGATTCACAAAATTGGTTCATAACATGAACCTACAAACTTGGTGACCTCAGACTAAGTTGGACTGCCTTCGACCAAGCCCTTACCGGCTCGAATAGTCCAACCAGGTCAAGAGTTCGCCCCAAACTCACAAACTTCACAAAATTATTCAAAATCACAAACTTTGCAAACTTCACAAACTTTATTCGAAAGTCGCCCCGAGCCACAAGCTCAAGGGTTTTGGTTCCAAAAGGTTCATATACATATGCCAAGTACAATTATACATTCAAATTAGGGTTTAGGTCGAGTGCGATAAAGTACACCCTCGCCTAAGTGCCCTTTTCACATATCTCAAACACATAGCAAAGAAAACACACAAAACCGGCCTGAATACTTACTCAGAAACTGAAATAGCAAAAGTACGAAGTCGGATCGAAATGAACAGCTAGTAGTGGGCCCCACCAGTTCCGCCCAGCTCACCACCGTCTGAAATAGAAGATTGTGTCACATAATATCGCAAACGGCTACTATCGTGCCTAAAACAAGCAAAACGGCAAAAACGGCACGCGCGCACATAAATATGACGAACGGAAACGGAGACGGCCGTTAGCAGAAACGGCAGATTTGACACTCGTTTCTAGTTTACTCATAAGTTGAGCTACGAATATCGGATTAAGGCATATGAGACGCCATATCGAAGCTTAAAGGATGAACAACAACTGTTATGAAGACATCCAGAACTGAAACTGGAGGCTTTAGTCCCAAATGAACCAAACACAATCACTTACGAAATCTGGCAAATGCACAAATGGTCAGTTTTGAGTGCAAACTGTTTTCTATGCTACACATGGTCAAAAGAGTTGAAAATTGGCAGTTAGATAGTTCATTCCAAATGGAACAACTTTCATGAAGGTCGGCAACCCAAATTCGGAACGGAAATTGGTCATCAGGATCAAAACAGATTTCTGGTCATTTTCACGGGCAGGCCTTGTTTGCTCGGCTATATCTCAGGTTTTATAAATCCGATTCATGAAATTCCAAGGGCGTTAGAAAGCTCTGATATAGGGCTATAAGTTTGGTGTTTTGGTCGGAAGTCCAAACAGCTTGTAACTCAGTCAAATGTGAAGCCAAAGTTCCAGCCATAAACTTTCCAAAAACGTACCAGAATCACAAACCGTATGTGACCTCAATATGCGGTAATGGCACCAAATTCACTACGGTTATCGGATGGGGTGTAAGACCCACCGTTTCGAAGCTAAGAAACAGGGCTACAATACTGTAGAAGGTCACTCAGTCAAAATCCTAACACAACTAGGTCAAATATGCAAAATACTAAACCAGAATTACCAAAACAGGTTTGCAAAACACACAAAACTGTAATCGGTATAACTCAGTCTATACAAGTCCAAATGCCGAAATTCCAAAGGCATATGATAGCTAAGACATCCAGCTACATTTCATCAGAAGACACCAACAACAAAATCCAAACCAATTCCAGTGAAAACAAACGATTACTATTGCAGTTCGGACATTCTGTTCACCAAAAACAGCAACAGTAAAAACGGCATAACTCACTCTATACTACTCCAAATTCCCTGAAATTTTGCAGGCACTTCAACCTCATCAATACCTACAACTTTCATGTTTTGAGCCAAGGCCAATTCGGCCTCTAGCTATGACCTAAAATTTCGGACAGAATAGGGGTTCAAGAACCCTAACTTTTCACATTTCATTCCAATTCCAAAATTGGTTGCATTTAACAACAATCCACACCTACTAGAGCCAAAGCCCCTTATTACCAACCATCATACTAGTCCAAAACATCAAAATCATATGAAACCAGAAAATTCATCATAAAATGGAAAACTTCACCAAAACTCTTCAAATCAAGAAATAAATCACATTTTCCAACACTCAAGCCACTTCTAAGCATAATATAACCATCATTAGGTGTAGGGGAAAGGTTGAAGCATCACTCACCTAATAACAAGAGAGAGGAAGATGATAGACACCTTAGCTCTTCCAAAAAGCTTCACCAAATCAACCACTAACACCAACTAGAAAGATTTTATGGAGTAGAAACTAATCTAGGCAATTGTTTTTGGAAGCATGAACCAAATGGAAGCTAAAATGGTGAAGTATTTCTTTCTTCTTAGCCCAAGGGAGAGCCGGCCATGGAGGGAAAAGAAAATGGTGAATTTTGGTGATTTTTGAAGATATTTAACAACTTGGTCAAAAGTCAAAAAAAATGAAATAGTAATTCATAAGTCTTCTCCAATGAAATGGTGACACTTGTCACCACCATTAATGCATTCCTATCCTTTCTTTTCTCTCTCACATCAATCATTTCACACACTCTACTTATCTCTTAACACCCGATAAATTTTACACAGTATCCGAAACTTAACCTTATTGGCCGAATTTTTCCGAACTTTTCGCACTAGTGGGTCCCACGTCCGATATACGTTCGTAATTCCTCAAAAACTAACTAATACTAGAAAAATCATCTAAAAACTCTATTTACTCAAATAAAATTATCTGGGGAATTTTCTAATAAAGAAAATGTAGAAAAACGGGTTTTCAATCTTAACCGGAACTTAGGGTTTAAATCTTAATCCCAACTTAGGGTTTCCGAAATACTCCCAAAACCAAACGTTACCGCCCATTTAATGAATATCTTGACGTAGAACGAACTGGGGCCTCACAGACTCAGTGTACCAAATTATCAAAATTTGCTCCTGAATTGATAGCTACGGAGCAAAGGAGGGTGAGGCGGTTTATGCAAGGGTTGAACGTAGAGATACCGGAGGTTTTGGTGGCGGCACAAATTAATACATTCACCGAGGATTTTGAGAAAACCCAGAGAATAGAAATTTCAAGAACGCAAGTGAAGGCTTTTCATGCAAGAAAGAAAGGTGCGTCTAGTGGACACCAAGGGCAGGAACAAGGTGATTTAGGTATGCCACCCCTTAAGGTGGGTCGAGGAGCTAGTGGTGTGAGAATTTCGGAGGCACCTAAGGAAGTTACTCCGAGAGAAGCCCCAGGTGGAAGAGGACAACTGAGAGGTGTCTCGCAAGGAGATCAAACATCAATCTTTTGTGGATATTTGTAAGGATCGAAAAAAACCAATTGAAAAGCCAATCGATAAGCAATTTAAAGATCACAATATAACAATAAATAAATAAAAGGGAAAGAATTGCAAACCAATTAACTACCCAGCTCCTCTTGAGCTTGTAGATTAATTCAAACAAACTATTTCAAGTTGATGAATTACAATCACTCTTGTGTACAAAGGAAGGTTCACCTCCTCCTTGCCCCGAACTCCACTCGGTCAAGCCAGGACGTTTTACTATCCCTCAGGACAACCCTCACAGAGCTACACTCATGAAGAATTCATTCACAAATGAAAAGCTTACAATGAACCTCACACCACTAAGACTACAAATCTTCTTTGAAGAGTATTTTTTCACTAAAATCACTCTAGATCTTTTGTATCTTCAGTGTGCCAAAGTTATTTGAAGTATCTAACCAACCACTATTTATATAGGATCAAGAAAATGCCTCATTAGTGCTTCCAACGGATAGATAGTAGCTGAAGAGTCAACTAGCCGTTGGAGTGTCGGACATCCGATAGCCCTGTTTTATGCGTCCGACAGCAGACAGTGAGTTTAAGAGATTTTCTTCAATTCTTTCGGACGTCCGATGCAAGCTTTTTGTGCGTCCGACAGCAAACAAAGAGATTTGAGAAATTATCTTGTTTCTATCGGACGTCCGGTAGAGACATATTCAGCATCCGATAGTTTTGTCGACTTCGAAAGATCCTATCGGACGTCCGAAGCATGCGTCCGAAGTTGTGCAATGATTATCGGACGTCCGGTACTGTCTTCTTGAGCGTCCGACAGGTTCAGCATACTCTGTCTTTTTCAAATGTGCTTAATCTTTGAACCTGATTTGTTTCATTACTGAAAAAAACCTTTGAGGAGATGTTAGCAACATCCATTTGTTTTGTAATCATCAAAAGTTAGGGACCAAGGTCAACAATATTGTGGAAAGACCAATTATACTGAAGATAATTGTTGGCTAAAGGCACGGAAATGTTTTTTGTGTGGTAGTGCTGAGCACCAGATTGCAACCTGTCCTCTCTTCGGTGAGACTCAGCAGTTAGATAGGTCAAACCCTAAACAACTAAATATAGGAGGGAGTAGACCCAGAGTGCCTGCCAGAGTGTACACCTTAAACCACCAGCAAGTGCCTAATACGTTTATAGTGGTAGAATATACGATTCATATTTTCCATTGTCTGGTTAAAAGTTTGGCTATAGTGAGACCAGGGAATTAGAGACGGACATGCAAGAATAAATATCTTGAGTTATTTATGAATAAATGTATGAATTTCGAGGTCGAAATTCTTTTCAGGAGGAGACAGTGTGAGGATTTGGAAATTCACCTATATTTTCCTTATAATTCTCTTATTTTGAATAAGTTAATTTATAAATAACTTTTTCTACTAATTTTACTTTCTCAATAGTTGTAATAAATGCTAGAATTGAGAGTTTATTTTTACTTTTATAGTTAGAGCAAACTAGGGTTTTCACGTATTTTGGTCGTGCGATTAGTTGGTGAGGTGTATGTACTAAATTTGGTGGTTAAGAGTGAGCATTAGGTAAGAGGAAGTGTGTGATTAGAAGTGCTAATAATAAGTTAGTGAATCATAAGTTAGAACACAAGTACGAGAGAATTAAGGAAAATAGATTTGAATCGACGTGCACCGTTTGTTACCGATTGAGTACACCACTTGACCACTATTTTCTTACTCTAATCTCCTTATTTTTAATTCATATAATCAGCCCTAAATTAATCCTTCATTCAGCCAAAATTCTTGACCAAAGAAAAGGGAAAAAGGAAAGGAAATCTTGAGCGACAAGTGTTGGCAATCCAAGGAGAGTTTGACCAAGACATTTCTTTCATTCTTATCTTTTCTTTTGGCTAAGTTTCTTCCATTTTTTCCTTCATGTTGGCCAAACTCTTAGAGAGAAAACAAGAGAGAAGAACTTTCAACTGCATCCTGATTTAGCCTTGTTTGAGTTGAATCACAAAAATCTAAACCGATTAAACTTGCACCAAGGGAGTTAGGAAGCTTGGAGTGGTGAATTTCTTGGGAGAATTGCTTGGTTCTTCATTTTTCAAGAAGTTCTGGAAGGTATAAGTTTATCAACTTCCATTCTTTTTCTTATTCTTGCTAAATATGGTGTAGATGGCATGAATCTTGGAATATTATGGATGTTCTTCTAGTTTTGGTGTAGATTAGTGGATTTTCATCTAGGGTTTTGCCATTTTAGCCTTGATTTATGTTGTCCAACTATCTTGTGTTGGTGTGGAGCTTTGATATGGAATTTGTGAGGTGATTAGTAGCATGATTGTGACTTTTTAGCGTTAAAAGATGAATTTCCAGCTTTGCTAAGAAATTTCCAGCTTTGATATTGGACGATTATTTGCTATAAATGAGCTACAATTGGGTGATTTTTGGCCTAGATTAAGAACTACCTTTGTATGTTTACTTGTGGTGATTGAGTTGGGCTGATTTGAGAAGAAAATGAAGCCTTGAAATGGCTTGAAAATTAGGTAAACACAAAGGAAATGCTGCCCAATTTTTCTTTCATGTGATAAGTGAGTGAAACAGAAATAGGGATGTGATTTGGGTTTGATTTGGGATTTTGTTATGTGGAGATACTTAAGTTGACCTTGTAGGTGACTTATAAGTTAAAATTTTTTGCTCAAAAGTGTATATTTCTCAAAAATAAAACAATGGCCATTTTAAACACGATTTTCTAGTTTCTTCCGCTAAGTTGCGAATTTAAACATTTTAATCGCTTTTTTATCGAAATCAAACGGGCGAGCATGAATTTTCTAAGGTTTGATAAGTAAAATGAGTACTATTTAAACGAGTTTTATTTACTTGATTTTCTTTAAGTGAAACTCCTATATTTTGAACCCTAATTGATTTCAAACTGTTAAACGGTATTTTATTGCAGATTTGGACTCTAGCTAGGGAGTTGAACTTGAACGTGGTTTTGAAAAGCAATAAGTCTTTGGTGAGTGTTTCCAGTGCATGATAGAACCTGATATTTGAAAGAAATACATGACATGACTTGTTTGGACGAGCAATGGTGTACTTTATCGAACTTGCCCTATTGTGATTTCTTACTATTTACTGGTTACTATTGACTTGATATACATGTGTATAACTTGAATACTACCTGGGATCCTCACCCTATTGGTGAGTTAGTCAAATCGAACCAATAAGGGCTTGGTCGATGAGACTGGCAAACCATAGGTACTATTTATTGTTTATTGTATAATCCTTTGAATATGGTCCACTGGATTCGGTATACTCGAGTATTACCATCATTCTTAATTTGGAGTTCGGTTACGGTAGGGAGTTGATCGGTGGATGAAAATTGGTGTAAAATGGAGATCTACGGTCATGATTTTTCTTCTTTAAACGTTGGCGGAGTGTCAACGGGTTCAGATCAAATAATGCAATGAGAAATTTGGCTCTTGAGAGCTATCTGCATCCTTATACTTGGAAATGTTGTATATTTAGTCAATTTGTTACTTGTAGCATTATTGTTTAATTTTATGAACTTTTATGCTCGCTAGTTTGATATTTCAAATTTTACATAATGACCAACTTGCTACTTGGGTCTGCATGAAGTTGTGGAATCTCACTGAGTTTTGGATCATTCTATTAGTTTTGTTTTCTTTACAGGGGGTACGAGTATAGGCGTGATGCTGGAAAAGCTAGTTTTGTTTAGACTTTTAACTTTTGTAATTCTTCTAGTGCTAGTGCTCGATTAGGAATAGAAGTACAACTAGAACTTGAATCTTTTGTTATATTCGGATATGCATGAATGATTGAGATAGAGATGAATGTACATGTACATTCCAAACTTGGAAACTGTTTTTTCCTTTACTTTTGAGGTTGTAACTTGTTTTCTTGAAGTGAATGAGTGAGTCCTGGCGAGAGTTGGGCAGGCGGTCCGCTAAATCCTGAGGTAAGGCCTAGGGCGAAATGGGGTCGTCACAGGTGGTATCAGAGCTCTTTTGAACTCATGTCGGGAAAGGGTTCTCAGACTATGGGAATTGACCTGTAAGTGTGGAAAGAATCTCTATTATTGAGGAAAATTAGATATGTAGGGTAGGAATCTCAAATGTGGTTGATTTTTGCTTGAGCCTTGCCAGCTCGAGTGATGAATTGACCTATTTTCGGATTCTTGTACCCGAGCATCAAAGAGTTGATACCTTTATGAGAAGTTGATATCACCAGTGACATTGAATAAGTCTGGATGGCGAAGGTCAAGGGAACGTAGCTCTTAGTGACTCAGGAGCTAGTCGCGCCTGAAGAGGTGGTAGAGTCGGTTGGATCAGTGACAAACTAAGTTCGAGATCTAGGGTTTGAGGGTTGTGCAAGGTAGTTAGGACATAGTATAGGATGGTTGGGATGACACGTCACCTTTCTTGTTTTACTTTTGATATTGACGTGTTACGATTGATGTATATAGCGTACACTTTTGTTCTATGTCCTTTGGTTACTATAAGTACTTGATTTTGTTAGGTTGATATGTAAAGTACTTCATGACTTGATATGTGAATTACTATGATATGTATATAAAGAAAATATGCTATTTTAAATGTGCTCTATTATTTTCATTTTATGATTTGGAAATGCTTATATCGAGCTTTATAGCTGCCTTATTTTTGCTTATACCTATATAGTCTATTTTTCGAAAGAGACATGGAGGGTAGGCGAAATTAGGGACGTCGAACTAGTCGAGGACGTAGTTCTAGCCATGGACGTGGGGCTAGACAAGTACAAGAACAGAGAGAAGAGAGAAATGTGACGACGGAGCAGCAACCTGAACCTAGGTTTGAAGGAGGGAATCAAGTAGCAACGGCCATCTAGCAAATGACTAATATTTTAGCTTGATTGGTAGAGCAGTAGGGTCAAGCCCCTGTCAATCAGTCAAGGGACCCTGAAATAGGGGAAGATAGGACCTTAGAGCAGTTTCAAAAGTTTTCTCCTCCCAAGTTTCTTGGAGGGCCAGACCCTGAAGGAGCAGAGAGATGGTTGGAAACCATGATCAATATTTTCGCCGCCTTGAATTACACGGAGGAAAGGTAGGTAAAATTTGCCGTATTCCAATTTGAGGGACCAGCCAAAACTTGGTGGAATGTAATTAAGGTTAAGTAGATTTAGTTGAATTTTGTGCGAGAGTTTAATGAGAAATATCTTCCACCAATAGTCCAGGAAAAAAGGGAGGACGATTTCATTAGGCTACGTCAAAGAGGCTTAAGTGTATTTGAGTATGAGACTCAGTTCACCAAGTTATCAAATTTGCTCCTGAATTGATAGCTACGGAGCAAAGAAGGGTGAGGCGGTTTGACCAAGGGTTGAACGTAAAGATACCGGAGGTTTTTGCGGTGGCACAAATTAATAAATTCACCGAAGTTCTTGAGAAAGCCCAGAGAATAGAAATTACAAGGGCACAAGTGAAGGTTTTTCATGCAATAAATAAAGGTGCGTCTAGTGGAGATCAAGGGCAGGAACAAGGTGATCTAGGTATGCCACCCCTTAAGGTGGGTCGAGGAGCTGGTGGTGTGAGAATTTCGGGGGCATCTAAGGAAGTTACTCCGAGAGAAGCCCCAGGTGGAAGAGGACAACTGAGAGATGCCTCACAAGGAGATCAAACATCAATCATTTGTGGATATTGTTGAAAGACCAATCATATTGAGGGTAATTGTTGGCGAAAGGTACAGAAATGTTTATGGTGTGGTAGTACTAAACACCAGATTGCAACCTGTCCTCTCTTCGGTGAGACTCAACAGTTAGATAGGTCAAACCCTAAACAACCAAATGTAGGAGGGAGTAGACCCAGAGCGCCTGCCAGAGTGTATACCTTAGACCACCAGCAAGTGCCTAACCCGTCTAAAGTGGTAGAAGGTACGATTCATGTTTTCTATTGTTTGGCTAAAAGTTTGGCTATGGTGAGACCAGGGAGTTAGAAACGGACATGCAAGAAAAAATTCCCTGAGTTATTTATGAATAAATGTATGAAATTTGAGGTCGAAACTCTTTTAAGGAGGAGAGAGTGTGAGGACTTGGAAATTCACCTATATTTTCCTTATAATTCTCTTATTTTGAATAAGTCAATTTATAAATTTCTTTTTCTACTAATTTTACTCTCTCAATAGTTGTAATAAATACTAGAATCGAGAGTTTAATTTTACTTTTATAGTTAGAGTAAACTAGGGTTTTCGCGTATTTTGATAGTGTGATTAGTTGGTGAGATGTATGTACTAAATTTGGTGGTTAAGAGTGAGCATTTGGTAAGAGGAAGTGTGTGATTAGAAGTGCTAATAACATGTTAGTGAATCATAAGTTAGAACACAAGTACGAGAGAGTTAAAGAAAATAGACTTGAACCGACGTACGCCGTTTGTTACCGATTGAATACACCACATGACCACTATTTTCTTACCCTAATCTCCTTGTTTTTATTTCATATAATCAGCCATAAATTAATACTTCATTCAGCCGAAAGTCTTGACCAAAGAAAAGGGAAAAAAGAAAGCAAATCTTGAGCGACAAGTGTCGGCAATCCAAGGAGAGATTGACCAAGACATTTTTTTCCATCTTATCTTTCCTTTTGGCTAAGTTTCTTCCATTTTTTCCTTCATGTTGGCCGAACTCTTGGAGAGAAAACAAGAGAGGAGAACTTCCAACTACATCTTGATTTAGCCTTGTTTGAGTTAAACCACAAAAATCTAAACCGATTAAACTTGCACCAAGGGAGTTTGGAAGCTTGGAGTGGTGAGTTTTTTGGGAGAAATTGCTTGGTTCTTCACTTTTCAAGAATTTTTGGAAGGTATAAGTTTATCAACTTCCATTCTCTTTCTTATTCTTGCTAAATATGGTGTAGATGGCATGAATCTTGGAATATTATGGATGATCTTCTAGTTTTGGTGTAGATTAGTGGATTTTCATCTAGGGTTTTGCCATTTTAGCCTTGAGTTATGTTGTCCAACTATCTTGTGTTGGTATGGAGCTTTGATATGGAATTTGTGAGGTGATTAGTAGCATGATTGTGACTTTTTAACACTAAAAGATGAATTTATAGCTTTGCAAAGAAATTTCCAGCTTTGATATTGGACGATTATTTGCTATAAATGGCTATAATTGGGTGGTTTTTGGCCTAGATTAAGAACTACCTTTGTATGTTTACTTGTGGTGATTGAGTTGGGCTGATTTGAGAAGAAAATGAATCCTTGAAATGGCTGGAAAATTAGGTAAACACAAAGGAAAAGCTGCCCGATTTTTCTTTCGTGTGATAAGTGAGTGAAACGGAAATAGGGATGTGATTTGGGTTTGATTTGGGATTTAGTTATGTAGAGATACTTAAGTTGATTTTGTGGGTGACTTATAAGCTAAAATTTTTGCTCAAAAGTATATATTTCTCAAAAACAAAGTAATGGCCACTTTAAACACGATTTTATAGTTTCTTCCGCCAAGTTGCGAACTTAAACATTTTAATCGGTTCTTTATCAAAATCAAACGAGCAAGCATGAATTTTCTAGAGTTTGATAAGTAAATTGAGTACTATTTAAACGAGTTTTATTTACTTGATTTTCTTTAAGTGAAACTCCTGTATTTGGAATCCTAATTGATTTCAAACTGTGAAACGGTATTTTATTGTAGATTTGGACTCCAGCCAGGGAGTTGAACTTGAGCGTGGTCTTGAAAAGAAATTAGTCTTTGGTGAGTGTTTTCAAGTGCATGATAGAACTTGATATTTGAAAGAAATACATTACTTGTTTGAACGGGTGAGGATGTACTTTATCGAACTTGCCATAATGTGATTTCTTACTGTTTACTGGTTATTATTGACTTGATATACATGTGTATAACTTGAATACTACCTGGAATCCTTACCCTATTGGTGAGTCAGTCGAATCGTGCAAGTAAGGGCTTGGTCGATGAGACTGGCAAACCATAGGTACTATTTATTGTGTAATCCTTTGAATATGGTCCACTGAATTCGGTATATTCGAGTATTACCATCACTCTTAATTTGGAGTTTCGATCCGGTAGGGGGTTGATCGGTGGATTGAAATTGGTGTAAAGTGTAGATCTACGGTCATGATTTTTCTTCTTTAAACGTTGGCGGAGTGTCAAAGGGTTCGGATCAAGTAATGCAACGGAAATTTGGCTCTTGATAGCCATATGTATCATTGTACTTGAAAATGTTGTATATTTAGTCAATTTGTTACTTATAGCGCTATTGTTTAATTTCATGAATTTTTATACTCGCTACTTTGATATTTCAAGTTTTGTATAATGACCAACTTGCTACTTAGGTCTGCATGAAGATGTGGAACCTCACTGAAATTTGGCTCACTCTATTAGTTTTGTTTTCCTTTCAGGGGGTACGAGTTTAGGCGTGAAGCTGGAAAAGCTAGTTTTGTCTAGACTTTTAACTTTTGTAATTCTTCTAGCGCTAGTGCTCGATTAGGGTTTGAAGTACAACTAGAACTTGAATGTTTTGTTATATTCGGATATGTATGAATGATTGAAATAGAAATGAATGTACATGTCCGTTCCAAACTTGGGAACTGTTGTTTCCTTTACTTTTTAGATTGTAACTTGTTTTCTTGAAGTGAGTGAGTGAGTCCTGACGAGAGTTGAGCAGGCGGTCTGCTAAACGTTGGGGTACGCTCTAGAGCGAAGTGGGATCGTCATAGGTGAACTTCGTTGCCTTCCAGTTCGACAGAGCTGCGTTCTCATGGTGGAATGTTGTTAGGGTGAAATGGGAGTCAGAACAAACTCCCTAGACTTGGGCAAACTTTGAGAGAGAGTTTAACGCCAAGTTCCTTCCGCCCATGATACAAGAAAAGTAGGAGGACGACTTTATTAGGTTGAAACAAGGGTTGCTAAGTGTGGTCGAGTACGAGGAACGGTTCACCAAACTTTTTAAATTTTTCCCTAAGCTAGTGGTCATGGAGCGCAAAAGGATAAGGAGATTCATTCAAGGGTTAAATATAGACATTCAAGAGTCTTTAGCAGCAGCCCAGATTACCAATTTTACGGATGGCTTGGATAAGATATAGAGGGTAGAGAATGCTAAGTGCCAATCCAAAACCTTTCATGCTAGAAAGAGGGGTAATCCAAGCAATGTCCCTGGATAGTCCGAGAAGTCTACCCAACCCCTTAAAATGGGAAGAGGGGCTAGAGGAGTGAGGGTGCCCGAAAAATCAGGAGGAGCTACATCAAGGGGAGCCCCGCCAAAAGGAAATCAGAGTGAGCGAGATCAGTAAAAAGGGAATTCTCAAGCTGGTTAGGCCGTGACTCCTCGTGTGACTTGTGGATATTGTGGCAAGTCTAACCACACCGAGGCCGAGTGCTGGTGAAAGCAGGAAAAGTGTCTGCTCTGTGGTAGTGCCGAGTATCAGATTTCGAATTGCCCTAATGACTCTAAGGAAGAAGGAAATGCTCAGTAGCCTACTAGGTCCACTTCAAAGCAGTCGAGTGCCGGAGGAAACCGAGCAAAAGTGCCAGCTAGGGTTTATGCCTTAGACAACCAGCAAATCCCTAATCCAACCATAGTGGTGGAAGGTACAATTCCCGTTTTTCATCGTTTAGCTAGGGTTTTAATTGATCCCAGAGCAATCCATTCATTCGTAGATCCTAACTTTATGAAGGGTATAGATGTAAAGTGTGATTTCTTACCTTTTGATTTGGAAGCTAAGACTCTTACGGGGAACCAGTGCCTTATTGCTAATAATGTTTATAGAAATTGTGAGATTTGGGTTGGTGAGAGAAAATTGTTGACAGATTTAATGAGTCTAACAATTAAGGGATATGATGTGATACTTGCGATGAATTGGTTAGGTCGATACCATGTTCAATTGGATTGTAAGATGAAATTAGTAGAATTGCGCATCCTGGGGGAAGCAACTTTGAAGTTAAATGTGAGGGGTAGACTAGCGTCGTCTGCTCTAATTTCGGGGATTCGAGTTAGGAAATTGTTAAGTAGTGGGGCTAAAGGATATCTAGCATTTCTTATAAATACACTTGGGGATAAGGTGAAGTTGGAAAGTGTGCCAGTAGTGAAAGAATTTTTCGATGTCTTTCCTGAGAAATTAGAAACGTTGCCTCCAGAGAGAGAAATAGTGTTTAAAATTGATGTAGCTTCGGAGACGGCGCCTATCTCTAAGACGCCTTACAGGATGGCTCCAACTGAATTAAAAGAATTGAAGTTGCAGTTGCAAGATTTATTAGAAAGAGGCTCTATTAGAAAAAGTGATTCACCGTAGGGAGCTTCAGTGCTTTTTGTTAAGAAGAAAGATGGAAGATTGAGGTTATGCATAGACTATCGAGGCTTGAACGATGTGACTATTAAGAACAAATACCCTTTGCCTTACATAGATGAGTTATTTGATCAGCTACAAGGGGTCGTGGTATTTTTCAAGTTGGATTTGAGATAGGGCTATTACGAGTTGAGGATCTTAGAAGCAAATGTGCCTAAGACCGCTTTAAATTTGAGATATGGGCACTTTGAATTTGCAGTTATACTTTTTGGGTTAACTAATGCGTCAGTAGCATTTATGGACTTGATGTATCATGTTTTTAAACCGTATTTGGATCAATTTGTGGTAGTATTCATAGATGACATATTGGTGTATTCTAAGTCTCGAGAAGATCATGAACAGCACCTGAGGATTGTTTTACAAACCCTGAGAGAGCACCAACTTTTTGTTAAATTCAATAAGTGTGAGTTTTGGTTGGAAGAAGTAGCCTTTCTAGGTCACATAATTTTTAAGGAAGGAATTACTGTGGATCCAACTAAGGTAGAAGTTGTTTCTAAGTGGAAACAACCAAAAAACCCTACTAAAATTCGGAGTTTCTTAGGTTTAGTTGAGCATTACTGCCGGTTTATCAAGGACTTTTCTAAGATTGTGAAACCCTTAACCGAGTTGACTAAGAAGTATGGCAAGTTCATATGGGATTCTAAATGCGAGAAAGGCTTCCAGGAGCTGAAGAAGTGTTTGACCAAGGCACCTGTATTAGCATTGTCGAGCAGAGGAGATGTTTTCATGGTTTATTACAGATGCTTCAAAGGATGGTTTAGGGTGTGTGTTAATGCAAAATGGAAAAGTAATTGCGTATGCCTCCCGTAAGTTGAAATCTCATACGCAGAATTAGCTGACCCATTATAAGGCCCTGAAATTTTACTTGTCTTTATAGCTCTTATTTGAACTTACTTGTCTTAGATTCTTGGTTGTTTTAATGGTTGAATTTGAGCCAAGGGAGTGAATTTTGTTAAGAAAAGTTTCATAATCTCAAGTTGTTAGAAAATCTAGAAATTTTCGCAGGAGGTTATGCGCAGATTTCGGAAATTGGCTATAACTTCGTATAGGAAAGTCAGAATTGAGTTCTGTTTATTGCGTTTGAAAATAGACTCATAGGGCTTCCTACGGTGTAAAATTCAGGGTTTGATTCAATCTCTATAAATTCCAAAAAATTTGCAAAGTTGACTGATAATTCTGCCCTGCACAAGTAACAATAGGAATGTTGTAGTAGCTTATGGCTCAATTTGGACCAACTTATGAACTGAATCTCTTTGAGGTGTCTTCTAAAGATTATTAGTATTTGAAATCTAGTTTTTAACAGGTCAAGTTTTATGGATTTTTGATATTTATAACTCAATTTATGATTTTTTTAAAGGACGGGCATATGTTAGGGTTTTTTTTGCATACTAGGGTTTTTGGTGTGTCTTTGGTGCATTTTGGTAGTGTAATCACTTGGTGAGGTGTGTGTACTAAATTTGGTGGATAAAAATGAGTATTAGGTAAGAAAAGTGTGTGATTAGAAGTGTTAATAATAAGTGAATGAACTATAAGTAAAAACACAAAAACGCGCGAGTTAAGGAAAAATGGCTTGAACCGACGTGCACCGTTTGTTACCGATTGAGTGCACCACTTGAACACTACTTTATTACCTTAATCTCCTTGTTATTAAGTGAGAAAAATCAGCCTCAAAATATCCTCAAGCCAGTTGAAATTTTGGACCAAGGAAAAGAGAGAAAAGAAAGAAAAAATGAGAATTATTCTTGTGGTGACACTTGTCGGAAGTATAGGAAATTTTGACCAAGCATTTTTCTTTCCTTCTTATTTTCTTCTTGGCTCCATTATCTTCCATTTTTCTTCCATCTTGGCTGAACTTAGGAGAGGAAAAACAAGATAGAAATTTTCAACTCTAACCTTAGATTTTGCCTTGTTTGAGTGAAATTTGTGACGGCCTCACCTCCCCCTAAGGCATACCAAAGGGTTCGGCGGACCGCCTGCCCAACTCTCGCCAGGACTCACTCACTCGCATCACATGCATACATCCATAGACCATAAATAATATCCACAATTTAAGCTTATAATTTACATTGATGCATAATCAAGATACAAAACCTCAATATACCCAAACTGGTTCAAAGTGTATACAATCCAGATACAAAACATTCTATTCGAGTAATAGCGCGAGTACAAGTCAAAAGTCAAAAACAACTAGTCTACGCTAGTCTTTACATATCTCACGTCTCGCTCGTACCCCCTGTAAGGAAAACAAATAGCGTAGAATGAGCTAAAAGCCCAGTGAGGTTCCAAATAACAAATTGTCCATTTGAAAAGTACAAGTTTTCGATACAGCAAAGTAACGAGCATGAAGAGTTCATAAAAGTGAGTCATAACACGTCAAGTAGCAGTCTCAAAATGAGCAAGTGTAAAAGTTTTTCAGAAGAGTCAATAATCCAATAAGCAATAATCATTCCAAAGTATAAGGATACGGATGGCTCTCAGGAGCCAAATTCCCATTGCATTACCAGAAGCTTGATCACGTAGTAGTTGACACTCCGTCAACTTTCAAGTAAAGGAACCAATCCAGTAGAGCACCACTTAAACGACTCTCCGTCCACCGTTCAAACCCCCTACTGGGCCCAAAATCCTCAAGAAACACGGGTGGTAATACTTGAGTATACCGATTAGTCGATGAGGTATCACTCCACTCGACAATCAAGAGACCCAGGGTTCGTTACCCAATCGATCAAGCCCTTGCCGGCTCGACTCGAGTAACTTGCCGCAGGGTTTTTGGAATTCCAGGAAGTGCGCACATCATAAACAAGTATATCGAGTCAATTGCAACAATAAACAAGTATATTTCACATAAGGGCAAGTGCGATAAAGTACACTCTTGCCCTAACAATTCACGTATATAACATGTAATCATATTGGCCACATATCAAGTTCAAGTATCAAGTTCAATTCGGTATTTGAAAGCACTCACCAAAAGATATAGTGCCTTTACTGATCACTTTCAGGTTATACTCCGGGTTCGGAGTCCAAATCTGCGATAAAACTCAGTTTGAGAACTTTGAAACATGACTAAGATTCGAAACTTAGACGTTTCGTTCAATAAAAATCAAGAAATTGGAATTCACTTGGAGAGTAGTCGTGAAACACTTGCTCGCCTTTTTAAACAGTAAAACTTTGTAATATTTATACTTGAAATTGTCATGCGAGTTGAAAGTACAAGGAAAACATACTTCGAGCAATCATTATTGCATTTCTCAAGGGTACAAGTTCGGCCAAGTCCTTACTTATATACCTCGGAACAAGAAGACTCAAGTACCCTAGATGGTTCAAGTAGTAATCACTCTTAACCCTTACTCAAGTTGCAAGTATAGTTCTCTAGTCCTCGAGCGTAAATTTGGCCAGCATGCCCTTTGTGTTTACCAAATTTTCCAGCCATTTATGACTTCATTATTTTTCTCAGCCAATCCCAAAGTCATACATATCATAGATTCAAGTAAATAGCCGTTCCATAGGCTCATAACAACATAAGAACAAAAATCAAAATGATAACAAGTGCGAAAATGTAACCTAGCAAAAGAC
>NC_040040.1:34716495-34768468 GCF_003713205.1 Coffea eugenioides
ACTTGTACTCGTACTACTTGGAGTTTGCTGAATGGCTATTGGATGAACTTGTTGTTGTGTGTGTACCTTTGGGTTGGAATGAGGAAATAATGAAGCCATGATGGCTGGAAAAGTTAGTAAATTCAGGGGAAGTGATGTCCGAACTTTGAAGGGATTTGTTTGCATTGAGTTTGTGATCTAAGACTTGGATTTGCGCAAGACAATGTTATATGCTGGATGCTTTCTGAGCCATGGAGGTGAGTGACCTCAAACTATTTCTAAAGTTATTTATGAACCGTTTCTTACATTATTTACTCTTGAACTGTTTCCAAAGTTACTTTTGGGAAATGTTTTCTTGCATATCATGCGTGCTGGCATGTGAGTGTGCCTTGTTTGCTATATTTCTTGACTTCATGACTTGTATTTTGGTTGATAACGTGTTAAGCGCTTATAATGATTTCCAAAACGAGTTTTCGGGGCGAGTGTGTACTTTATCGCACTCGACCTCGATAAATGTGAAATTTTCGATTGAAATGTTACTTGCGCATGAATGTAAGTCTTTTGGGCTGAACTGGCCATTGCCCCTTGTTACCGGTCGTCTTGAGCCAGAAGCGGACTCGGTCAGGCGATTAGGAACTTGGGTGAACGTTTGGTATACTCGAGTATTACCTATGTAGGTTGGTGGAGCCTGGCCAAAAGCCAGGGACGGGGTGAATGAAATGAAATAAATGATCAAATGAGCGAGGAAATGTCAGGAGAATGAATGTATCCTTTCATGAATGTTACTATCGCTTTCCATTGTAAATGTTTCTTGAATTATTGATAATCCATATTTACTGTTTTGCAAATGTTGTAGTTGTTTCTGGATTTATCATTTGATATATGACATCATTGAAATGGACTATTGTGAAACCGATTTGATTACTGATTTTAATGGTTACTCGCTGAGGTTTTAGCTCACCCCAAAAATATTTTATTCCCCCCCACAGGGCTCAAGGCGAAGAAAAGTTGGGAGTGCTTATTCACGTGACTGGATGGCTTATATCGTGTACAGTTTAAGTTTGGATCTATTTTGTGTACGAGTTGGTCTTGTATAAATATTTGAAATTGATATGGATGTAAGTATACGTTCCACGATTGGAATCAGTTTCCGCTGCATTTGAAATATGTAATCATTGGAGAATTTGATGAAATTTTGAGTTTTATATTGTAATTGGGTTGAGGACTGTAGTGAGCGACTGAGTCCCGGCGAGAGCTGGGCAGGCGGCCCGCCGAACCCTCTGGTTCGCCTTAGGGGGAGGTGGGGTCGTTACAAGTGGTATCAGAGCTTAGGCTTCAGATCTCTGTAGTGTATCCTAGACTTGAAGTTTAGGATGCCGGACTGTGGGTTTGATTTGACTCTGGAGATTTTTGCGGGATGTTCTTGCACTGCATTGGTACAAGTGGAATGTCGAGGACGAATTCTTTTAAGGGGGAGATTGTGGACACCCCGAAAAAAAAATGAGTTTGAGAACCCGGAAATGTTTTAATTTTCTAGGTTGATTTTTTTTTCAACGCCTGCTTATCTAATTCTTCTTGATGTAGAAAAATTCCCAATAAAAAGTTTTATGAGCAAAGATAGTTTTAAAATATTGTTTCTAGTTATGCGTTAAGTTTTGAGAATTAAAAGCGTATTTTGAACTGGACCACGCACTACGCGTTAAAGCCACACTTGAGCCACTTTCTTGCCATACAAGTTTATCATTATGGAGCAAATATCTTCCCCCTCTTGGCCATCCTATTGGCCGAAATTTAAGGCAAAGAAAAAACAAGGAAAGAGAAAAATTGTGTGGTTGAAATTAGACCAAGTGTTAGCCAAACTTGTGGTGGAAATTAATCCTTATTTTTCCTACCTTCTTACCTTATAAACTAGCTTAATCTTCTTCATTTTCTGGTTCTTCTTGGCCGAGCAACATAAGAGAAAAGAAAGAAAATCCCTCAACTTTTGCCTTCCATTTTCTTGCTCAATCTCTTGATCCAACCGTTAAAACTTCAAATTTCTCCATAAAACCTCTTCACTTAGTGTTTGTGAGTTGTTTGGTGGAGTTGTTTGAGAAGCTAAGGTGACAAGTAGCTCTCCCTCTTGTTTTGCTAAGGTGAGTGGTGGATGAACACCTCTCCTTCCTCTAATGATGTTGAATTTATGCCTAATGGTGGCTTAAATGAGGGATTATGTGTTTTATTTCTTGATTTGAAGTGAATTGGTTGAGTTTTTATTTTATGAGGAATTTTCTGGTTTCATATGATCTTGATGGTGTGGTTGTTTTTGATGGTTGGTAATAAGGGGCTTTGACTCTAGTAGGTGTGAATTGATGATAAATGCAATCAATTTTGGATTTGGAATGAAATGTGAAAAGTTAGGGTTCATGAACCCCTAATCTGTCCGAAATTTTAGGTCATAGATAGAGGCCGAATTGGACTTTGCTCAAAACATGAAAGTTGTAGGTATTGATGTTTTTAAGGTTCCTACAAAATTTCAGGGCATTTGGAGTAGTATAGAGTGAGTTATGCCGTTTTTATTGTTGCTGTTTTTGGTGAACAGAATGTCCGAACTGCGATAGTAATTGTCTGTTTTGACTGGAATTGCTTTGGATTTGGATGTTGGTGTCTTCTGATGAAATGTATCTTGATGTCTTAGCTATCATATGCCTTTGGAATCAATGCATTTGGACCTGTGTATACTGAGTTGGACGAATTACAGCATTGTGTGATTTGGGAACCTGCAATTACGGTTCTGGGTTGGTTTTCTGCCTTTTTGACCTAGTTGTGTTAGGATTTGGACTGAGTGACCTTCTACATTGTTGTAGCCCTGGTTCTTAGCTTCGAAACGGTGGGTCTTGGACCTCCATCCGACAATCGTAGCACCTTTGATACCATTACCGCAAAATGACGTCAAAACTGTTTTTCTGGTTTGAGCTAAACCTTCCTTTTCGGACTTTTCCCTAGCTTGACTTGTACTCGTACTACTTGGAGTTTGCTGAATGGCTATTGGATGAACTTGTTGTTGTGTGTGTACCTTTGGGTTGGAATGAGGAAATAATGAAGCCATGATGGCTGGAAAAGTTAGTAAATTCAGGGGAAGTGATGTCCGAACTTTGAAGGGATTTGTTTGCATTGAGTTTGTGATCTAAGACTTGGATTTGCGCAAGACAATGTTATATGCTGGATGCTTTCTGAGCCATGGAGGTGAGTGACCTCAAACTATTTCTAAAGTTATTTATGAACCGTTTCTTACATTATTTACTCTTGAACTGTTTCCAAAGTTACTTTTGGGAAATGTTTTCTTGCATATCATGCGTGCTGGCATGTGAGTGTGCCTTGTTTGCTATATTTCTTGACTTCATGACTTGTATTTTGGTTGATAACGTGTTAAGCGCTTATAATGATTTCCAAAACGAGTTTTCGGGGCGAGTGTGTACTTTATCGCACTCGACCTCGATAAATGTGAAATTTTCGATTGAAATGTTACTTGCGCATGAATGTAAGTCTTTTGGGCTGAACTGGCCATTGCCCCTTGTTACCGGTCGTCTTGAGCCAGAAGCGGACTCGGTCAGGCGATTAGGAACTTGGGTGAACGTTTGGTATACTCGAGTATTACCTATGTAGGTTGGTGGAGCCTGGCCAAAAGCCAGGGACGGGGTGAATGAAATGAAATAAATGATCAAATGAGCGAGGAAATGTCAGGAGAATGAATGTATCCTTTCATGAATGTTACTATCGCTTTCCATTGTAAATGTTTCTTGAATTATTGATAATCCATATTTACTGTTTTGCAAATGTTGTAGTTGTTTCTGGATTTATCATTTGATATATGACATCATTGAAATGAACTATTGTGAAACCGATTTGATTACTGATTTTAATGGTTACTCGCTGAGCTTTTAGCTCACCCCAAAAATGTTTTATTTCCCCCCCACAGGGCTCAAGGCGAAGAAAAGCTGGGAGTGCTTATTCACGTGACTGGATGGCTTATATCGTGTACAGTTTAAGTTTGGATCTATTTTGTGTACGAGTTGGTCTTGTATAAATATTTGAAATTGATATGGATGTAAGTATACGTTCCACGATTGGAATCAGTTTCCGCTGCATTTGAAATATGTAATCATTTTGATGAAATTTTGAGTTTTATATTGTAATTGGGTTGAGGACTGTAGTGAGCGACTGAGTCCCGGCGAGAGCTGGGCAGGCGGCCCGCCGAACCCTCTGGTTCGCCTTAGGGGGAGGTGTCGATTACAAGTCGGGTATCAGAGCTTAGGCTTCAGATCTCTGTAGTGTATCCTAGGCTTGAAGTTTAGGATGCCGGACTGTGGGTTTGATTTGACTCTGGAGAGATTTTTGCGGGATGTCTTGACTTGATTGGTACAAGAGGGAATGTCGAGGACGACATTCTTTTAAGGAGGGGAGATTGTGACGCCCCGAAAAAAAAAATGAGTTTGAGAACCGGAAATTTTCTAATTTTCTAGGGTTTATTTTTTTTAAACGCCTGCCTTTTCTACATTTTCTTGATTAGAAAAATTCCCCAGATCAAGTTTATGAGCAAATATAGTTTTCAAATGATTTTTCTAGTATCGGTTAGTTTTTGAGAAATTAAAAGCGTATTTTGGACGTGGGACCCGCACTACGGATTAAATGCACCCTTGATTCCTTTCTTGCCATACAATTGATCATTAATGAGCAAATATCTTTCCCCTCTTGGGCCATCCTATTGGGCCGAAAATTAAGGCAAAGAAAAAACAAGGAAGAGAAAATTGTGGTGTGGTTGAATTTAGACCAGTGTTAGCCAAACTTGTGGTGGCAAATTAATCCTTATTTTTCCTACCTTCTTACCTACAAAACTAGCTTAATCTTCTTCATTTTCTGGTTCTTCTTGGCCGAGCAACATAAGGAGAAAAGAAAGAAAATCCCTCAACTTTTGCCTTCCATTTTCTTGCGCAATCTCTTGATCCAACCGTTAAAACTTCAAATTTCTACATAAAACCTCTTCACTTAGTGTTTGTGAGTTGTTTGGTGGAGTTGTTTGAGAAGCTAAGGTGACAAGTAGCTCTCCCTCTTGTTTTGCTAAGGTGAGTGGTGGATGAACACCTCTCCTTCCTCTAATGATGTTGAATTTATGCCTAATGGTGGCTTAAGTGAGGGATTATGTGTTTTATTTCTTGATTTGAAGTGAATTGGTTGAGTTTTTTATTTTATGAGGAATTTTCTGGTTTCATATGATCTTGATGGTGTGGTTGTTTTTGATGGTTGGTAATAAGGGGCTTTGACTCTAGTAGGTGTGAATTGATGATAAATGCAATCAATTTGCGATTTGGAATGAAATGTGAAAAGTTAGGGTTCATGAAACCCTAATCTGTCCGAAATTTTAGGTCAATAGATAGAGGCCGAATTGACTTTTCTCAAAACATGAAAGTGTAGGTATTGAGGTGTTAAGGTGCCTACAAAATTTCAGGCATTTTGGAGTAGTATAGAGTGAGTATGGCCGTTTTTATTGCTGCTGTTTTTGGTGAACAGAATTGGCCGACTGCGATAGTAATTGTCTGTTGTTGACTGACATTGGCTCTTGGATTTGGACTGTTGGTGTCTTCTGCATGAAATGTATTCTTGATGTCTTAGCTATCATATGGCCTTTGGAATCAATGCATTTGGACCTGTGTATACTGAGTTGGACGAATTACAGCATTGTGTGATTTGGGAACCTGCAATTACGGTTCTGGGTTGGTTTTCTGCCTTTTTGACCTAGTTGTGTTAGGATTTGGACTGAGTGACCTTCTACATTGTTGTAGCCCTGGTTCTTAGCTTCGAAACGGTGGGTCTTGGACCTCCATCCGACAATCGTAGCACCTTTGATACCATTACCGCAAAATGACGTCAAAACTGTTTTTCTGGTTTGAGCTAAACCTTCCTTTTCGGACTTTTCCCTAGCTTGACTTGTACTCGTACTACTTGGAGTTTGCTGAATGGCTATTGGATGAACTTGTTGTTGTGTGTGTACCTTTGGGTTGGAATGAGGAAATAATGAAGCCATGATGGCTGGAAAAGTTAGTAAATTCAGGGGAAGTGATGTCCGAACTTTGAAGGGATTTGTTTGCATTGAGTTTGTGATCTAAGACTTGGATTTGCGCAAGACAATGTTATATGCTGGATGCTTTCTGAGCCATGGAGGTGAGTGACCTCAAACTATTTCTAAAGTTATTTATGAACCGTTTCTTACATTATTTACTCTTGAACTGTTTCCAAAGTTACTTTTGGGAAATGTTTTCTTGCATATCATGCGTGCTGGCATGTGAGTGTGCCTTGTTTGCTATATTTCTTGACTTCATGACTTGTATTTTGGTTGATAACGTGTTAAGCGCTTATAATGATTTCCAAAACGAGTTTTCGGGGCGAGTGTGTACTTTATCGCACTCGACCTCGATAAATGTGAAATTTTCGATTGAAATGTTACTTGCGCATGAATGTAAGTCTTTTGGGCTGAACTGGCCATTGCCCCTTGTTACCGGTCGTCTTGAGCCAGAAGCGGACTCGGTCAGGCGATTAGGAACTTGGGTGAACGTTTGGTATACTCGAGTATTACCTATGTAGGTTGGTGGAGCCTGGCCAAAAGCCAGGGACGGGGTGAATGAAATGAAATAAATGATCAAATGAGCGAGGAAATGTCAGGAGAATGAATGTATCCTTTCATGAATGTTACTATCGCTTTCCATGGTAAATGTTTCTTGAATTATTGATAATCCATATTTACTGTTTTGCAAATGTTGTAGTTGTTTCTGGATTTATCATTTGATATATGACATCATTGAAATGAACTATTGTGAAACCGATTTGATTACTGATTTTAATGGTTACTCGCTGAGCTTTTAGCTCACCCCAAAAATGTTTTATTCCCCCCCACAGGGCTCAAGGCGAAGAAAAGCTGGGAGTGCTTATTCACGTGACTGGATGGCTTATATCGTGTACAGTTTAAGTTTGGATCTATTTTGTGTACGAGTTGGTCTTGTATAAATATTTGAAATTGATATGGATGTAAGTATACGTTCCACGATTGGAATCAGTTTCCGCTGCATTTGAAATATGTAATCATTGGAGAATTTGATGAAATTTTGAGTTTTATATTGTAATTGGGTTGAGGACTGTAGTGAGCGACTGAGTCCCGGCGAGAGCTGGGCAGGCGGCCCGCCGAACCCTCTGGTTCGCCTTAGGGGGAGGTGGGGTCGTTACAAGTGGTATCAGAGCTTAGGCTTCAGATCTCTGTAGTGTATCCTAGACTTGAAGTTTAGGATGCCGGACTGTGGGTTTGATTTGACTCTGGAGAGATTTTTGCGGGATGTCTTGACTTGATTGGTACAAGTGGGAATGTCGAGGACGACATTCTTTTAAGGAGGGGAGATTGTGACACCCCGAAAAAAAATGAGTTTGAGAACCCGGAAATTTTCTAATTTTCTAGGGTTTATTTTTTTTCAACGCCTGCCTTATCTACATTTTCTTGATTAGAAAAATTCCCCAGATAAAGTTTATGAGCAAAGATAGTTTTAAAATAATTTTTCTAGTATCGGTTAGTTTTTGAGAAATTAAAAGCGTATTTTGAACGTGGGACCCACGCACTACCGGTTAAATGCACCACTTGATTCCACTTTCTTGCCATACAAGTTTATCATTAATGGAGCAAAATATCTTTCCCCTCTTGGCCATCCTATTGGCCGAAATTTAAGGCAAAGAAAAAACAAGGAAAGAGAAAATTTGTGTGGTTGAAATTAGACCAAGTGTTAGCCAAACTTGTGGTGGAAATTAATCCTTATTTTTCCTACCTTCTTACCTTACAAACTAGCTTAATCTTCTTCATTTTCTGGTTCTTCTTGGCCGAGCAACATAAGGAGAAAAGAAAGAAAATCCCTCAACTTTTGCCTTCCATTTTCTTGCGCAATCTCTTGATCCAACCGTTAAAACTTCAAATTTCTACATAAAACCTCTTCACTTAGTGTTTGTGAGTTGTTTGGTGGAGTTGTTTGAGAAGCTAAGGTGACAAGTAGCTCTCCCTCTTGTTTTGCTAAGGTGAGTGGTGGATGAACACCTCTCCTTCCTCTAATGATGTTGAATTTATGCCTAATGGTGGCTTAAGTGAGGGATTATGTGTTTTATTTCTTGATTTGAAGTGAATTGGTTGAGTTTTTTATTTTATGAGGAATTTTCTGGTTTCATATGATCTTGATGGTGTGGTTGTTTTTGATGGTTGGTAATAAGGGGCTTTGACTCTAGTAGGTGTGAATTGATGATAAATGCAATCAATTTTGGATTTGGAATGAAATGTGAAAAGTTAGGGTTCATGAACCCCTAATCTGTCCGAAATTTTAGGTCATAGATAGAGGCCGAATTGGACTTTGCTCAAAACATGAAAGTTGTAGGTATTGATGTTTTTAAGGTTCCTACAAAATTTCAGGGCATTTGGAGTAGTATAGAGTGAGTTATGCCGTTTTTATTGTTGCTGTTTTTGGTGAACAGAATGTCCGAACTGCGATAGTAATTGTCTGTTTTGACTGGAATTGCTTTGGATTTGGATGTTGGTGTCTTCTGATGAAATGTATCTTGATGTCTTAGCTATCATATGCCTTTGGAATCAATGCATTTGGACCTGTGTATACTGAGTTGGACGAATTACAGCATTGTGTGATTTGGGAACCTGCAATTACGGTTCTGGGTTGGTTTTCTGCCTTTTTGACCTAGTTGTGTTAGGATTTGGACTGAGTGACCTTCTACATTGTTGTAGCCCTGGTTCTTAGCTTCGAAACGGTGGGTCTTGGACCTCCATCCGACAATCGTAGCGCCTTTGATACCATTACCGCAAAATGACGTCAAAACTGTTTTTCTGGTTTGAGCTAAACCTTCCTTTTCGGACTTTTCCCTAGCTTGACTTGTACTCGTACTACTTGGAGTTTGCTGAATGGCTATTGGATGAACTTGTTGTTGTGTGTGTACCTTTGGGTTGGAATGAGGAAATAATGAAGCCATGATGGCTGGAAAAGTTAGTAAATTCAGGGGAAGTGATGTCCGAACTTTGAAGGGATTTGTTTGCATTGAGTTTGTGATCTAAGACTTGGATTTGCGCAAGACAATGTTATATGCTGGATGCTTTCTGAGCCATGGAGGTGAGTGACCTCAAACTATTTCTAAAGTTATTTATGAACCGTTTCTTACATTATTTACTCTTGAACTGTTTCCAAAGTTACTTTTGGGAAATGTTTTCTTGCATATCATGCGTGCTGGCATGTGAGTGTGCCTTGTTTGCTATATTTCTTGACTTCATGACTTGTATTTTGGTTGATAACGTGTTAAGCGCTTATAATGATTTCCAAAACGAGTTTTCGGGGCGAGTGTGTACTTTATCGCACTCGACCTCAATAAATGTGAAATTTTCAATTGAAATGTTACTTGCGCATGAATGTAAGCCTTTTAGGCTGAACTGGCCATTGCCCCTTGTTACCGGTCGTCTTGAGCCAGAAGCGGACTCGGTCAGGCGATTAGGAACTTGGGTGAACGTTTGGTATACTCGAGTATTACCTATGTAGGTTGGTGGAGCCTGGCCAAAAGCCAGGAACGGGGTGAATGAAATGAAATAAATGATCAAATGAGCGAGGAATTGTCAGGAGAATGAATGTATCCTTTCATGAATGTTACTATCGCTTTCCATTGTAAATGTTTCTTGAATTATTGATAATCCATATTTACTGTTTTGCAAATGTTGTAGTTGTTTCTGGATTTATCATTTGATATATGACATCATTGAAATGAACTATTGTGAAACCGATTTGATTACTGATTTTAATGGTTACTCGCTGAGCTTTTAGCTCACCCCAAAAATGTTTTATTCCCCCCCCACAGGGCTCAAGGCGAAGAAAAGCTGGGAGTGCTTATTCACGTGACTGGATGGCTTATATCGTGTACAGTTTAAGTTTGGATCTATTTTGTGTACGAGTTGGTCTTGTATAAATATTTGAAATTGATATGGATGTAAGTATACGTTCCACGATAGGAATCAGTTTCCGCTGCATTTGAAATATGTAATCATTGGAGAATTTGATGAAATTTTGAGTTTTATATTGTAATTGGGTTGAGGACTGTAGTGAGCGACTGAGTCCCGGCGAGAGCTGGGCAGGCGGCCCGCCGAACCCTCTGGTTCGCCTTAGGGGGAGGTGGGGTCGTTACAAGTGGTATCAGAGCTTAGGCTTCAGATCTCTGTAGTGTATCCTAGACTTGAAGTTTAGGATGCCGGACTGTGAGTTTGATTTGACTCTGGAGAGATTTTTGCGGGATGTCTTGACTTGATTGGTACAAGTGGGAATGTCGAGGACGACATTCTTTTAAGGAGGGGAGATTGTGACACCCCGAAAAAAAATGAGTTTGAGAACCCGGAAATTTTCTAATTTTCTAGGGTTTATTTTTTTTCAACGCCTGCCTTATCTACATTTTCTTGATTAGAAAAATTCCCCAGATAAAGTTTATGAACAAAAATAGTTTTAAAATGATTTTTCTAGTATCGGTTAGTTTTTGAGAAATTAAAAGCGTATTTTGAACGTGGGACCCACGCACTACCGGTTAAATGCACCACTTGATTCCACTTTCTTGCCATACAAGTTTATCATTAATGGAGCAAAATATCTTTCCCCTCTTGGCCATCCTATTGGCCGAAATTTAAGGCAAAGAAAAAACAAGGAAAGAGAAAATTTGTGTGGTTGAAATTAGACCAAGTGTTAGCCAAACTTGTGGTGGAAATTAATCCTTATTTTTCCTACCTTCTTACCTTACAAACTAGCTTAATCTTCTTCATTTTCTGGTTCTTCTTGGCCGAGCAACATAAGGAGAAAAGAAAGAAAATCCCTCAACTTTTGCCTTCCATTTTCTTGCGCAATCTCTTGATCCAACCGTTAAAACTTCAAATTTCTACATAAAACCTCTTCACTTAGTGTTTGTGAGTTGTTTGGTGGAGTTGTTTGAGAAGCTAAGGTGACAAGTAGCTCTCCCTCTTGTTTTGCTAAGGTGAGTGGTGGATGAACACCTCTCCTTCCTCTAATGATGTTGAATTTATGCCTAATGGTGGCTTAAGTGAGGGATTATGTGTTTTATTTCTTGATTTGAAGTGAATTGGTTGAGTTTTTTATTTTATGAGGAATTTTCTGGTTTCATATGATCTTGATGGTGTGGTTGTTTTTGATGGTTGGTAATAAGGGGCTTTGACTCTAGTAGGTGTGAATTGATGATAAATGCAATCAATTTTGGATTTGGAATGAAATGTGAAAAGTTAGGGTTCACGAACCCCTAATCTGTCCGAAATTTTAGGTCATAGATAGAGGCCGAATTGGACTTTTCTCAAAACATGAAAGTTGTAGGTATTGATGTGTTTAAGGTGCCTACAAAATTTCAGGGCATTTGGAGTAGTATAGAGTGAGTTATGCCGTTTTTATTGTTGCTGTTTTTGGTGAACAGAATGTCCGAACTGCGATAGTAATTGTCTGTTTTGACTGGAATTGCTTTGGATTTGGATGTTGGTGTCTTCTGATGAAATGTATCTTGATGTCTTAGCTATCATATGCCTTTGGAATCAATGCATTTGGACCTGTGTAACTGAGTTGTACTGATTACAGCATAGTGTAATTTGTAAACCTGTAATTACGGTTCTGGTTTGTTATTTGGTATATTTGACTTAGTTGTGCTGGGATTTGGACTGAGTGACCTTCTACATTGTTGTAGCCCTGGTTCTTAGCTTCGAAACGGTGGGTCTTGGACCTCCATCCGACAATCGTAGCGCCTTTGATACCATTACCGCAAAATGACGTCAAAACTGTTTTTCTGGTTTGAGCTAAACTTTCATTTCCGGACTTTTTCCTAGCTTGACTTGTACTAGTACTGCTTGGAGCTTGTTGAATGGCTATTGGATAAACTTGTTGTTGTGTGTGTACCTTTGGGACTGGCTGAGGAAATAATGAAGCCATGATGGCTGGAAAAGTTAGCAAATTCGGGGGAAGTGCTGTCCGAATTTTGAAAGGATTTGTTTTTGCATGAGTTTGTGATCTAAGACTTGGATTTGCGCAAGACAATGTATATATGCTGCGACTGCTCCTCTCTGAGCCATGGAGGTGAGCTGACCTCAAACTATTTCCCTCAAAGTTATTATGAGGACCGCTCTCTTACAATTCATTTCTCTTGAACCTGTTTCGCAGAACGTCCTAGCTCCTTTGGAAATCGTTCTTCTCTTGCCCTTCATGCGTCGCTGGCATGTGAGTGTCGCCTTGTTTCTGCTACATATTTCTCTCCGACTTCATCGAACTTGTATTTTCGGTCTGATAACGTGTTACAGCACGCTTATAATGATTCTCCCAAAACGCACGTTTCGGCGCGCCCGAGCTGGTGTATCATTATCCGCACTCAGAGCCCCTCGATCCACAAACGCTGACAATTTCCCTCTGATTGAACATTTCACTCTGCGGCATGACTGTACAGTCTTCTTGGCTGAACTGGCCATTGCCCGCCTTTGTTACACCCGGTGTCTTGAGGCCAGAAAGCGGACTCCGGTCAGTGCCGCGATTAGGAACTTGGGTGAACGTTTGGTATACCCCTTTTCGAGTATTACCTATGTAGGTTGGTGGAGCCTGGCCAAAAGCCAGGGACGGGGTGAATGAAATGAAATAAATGATCAAATGAGCGAGGAAATGTCAGGAGAATGAATGTATCCTTTCATGAATGTTACTATCGCTTTCCATTGTAAATGTTTCTTGAATTATTGATAATCCATATTTACTGTTTTGCAAATGTTGTAGTTGTTTCTGGATTTATCATTTGATATATGACATCATTGAAATGAACTATTGTGAAACCGATTTGATTACTGATTTTAATGGTTACTCGCTGAGCTTTTAGCTCACCCCAAAAATGTTTTATTTCCCCCCCACAGGGCTCAAGGCGAAGAAAAGCTGGGAGTGCTTATTCACGTGACTGGATGGCTTATATCGTGTACAGTTTAAGTTTGGATCTATTTTGTGTACGAGTTGGTCTTGTATAAATATTTGAAATTGATATGGATGTAAGTATACGTTCCACGATTGGAATCAGTTTCCGCTGCATTTGAAATATGTAATCATTGGAGAATTTGATGAAATTTTGAGTTTTATATTGTAATTGGGTTGAGGACTGTAGTGAGCGACTGAGTCCCGGCGAGAGCTGGGCAGGCGGCCCGCCGAACCCTCTGGTTCGCCTTAGGGGGAGGTGGGGTCGTTACAAGTGGTATCAGAGCTTAGGCTTCAGATCTCTGTAGTGTATCCTAGACTTGAAGTTTAGGATGCCGGACTGTGAGTTTGATTTGACTCTGGAGAGATTTTTGCGGGATGTCTTGACTTGATTGGTACAAGTGGGAATGTCGAGGACGACATTCTTTTAAGGAGGGGAGATTGTGACACCCCGAAAAAAAATGAGTTTGAGAACCCGGAAATTTTCTAATTTTCTAGGGTTTATTTTTTTTCAACGCCTGCCTTATCTACATTTTCTTGATTAGAAAAATTCCCCAGATAAAGTTTATGAGCAAAGATAGTTTTAAAATAATTTTTCTAGTATCGGTTAGTTTTTGAGAAATTAAAAGCGTATTTTGAACGTGGGACCCACGCACTACCGGTTAAATGCACCACTTGATTCCACTTTCTTGCCATACAAGTTTATCATTAATGGAGCAAAATATCTTTCCCCTCTTGGCCATCCTATTGGCCGAAATTTAAGGCAAAGAAAAAACAAGGAAAGAGAAAATTTGTGTGGTTGAAATTAGACCAAGTGTTAGCCAAACTTGTGGTGGAAATTAATCCTTATTTTTCCTACCTTCTTACCTTACAAACTAGCTTAATCTTCTTCATTTTCTGGTTCTTCTTGGCCGAGCAACATAAGGAGAAAAGAAAGAAAATCCCTCAACTTTTGCCTTCCATTTTCTTGCGCAATCTCTTGATCCAACCGTTAAAACTTCAAATTTCTACATAAAACCTCTTCACTTAGTGTTTGTGAGTTGTTTGGTGGAGTTGTTTGAGAAGCTAAGGTGACAAGTAGCTCTCCCTCTTGTTTTGCTAAGGTGAGTGGTGGATGAACACCTCTCCTTCCTCTAATGATGTTGAATTTATGCCTAATGGTGGCTTAAGTGAGGGATTATGTGTTTTATTTCTTGATTTGAAGTGAATTGGTTGAGTTTTTTATTTTATGAGGAATTTTCTGGTTTCATATGATCTTGATGGTGTGGTTGTTTTTGATGGTTGGTAATAAGGGGCTTTGACTCTAGTAGGTGTGAATTGATGATAAATGCAATCAATTTTGGATTTGGAATGAAATGTGAAAAGTTAGGGTTCATGAACCCCTAATCTGTCCGAAATTTTAGGTCATAGATAGAGGCCGAATTGGACTTTGCTCAAAACATGAAAGTTGTAGGTATTGATGTTTTTAAGGTTCCTACAAAATTTCAGGGCATTTGGAGTAGTATAGAGTGAGTTATGCCGTTTTTATTGTTGCTGTTTTTGGTGAACAGAATGTCCGAACTGCGATAGTAATTGTCTGTTTTGACTGGAATTGCTTTGGATTTGGATGTTGGTGTCTTCTGATGAAATGTATCTTGATGTCTTAGCTATCATATGCCTTTGGAATCAATGCATTTGGACCTGTGTATACTGAGTTGGACGAATTACAGCATTGTGTGATTTGGGAACCTGCAATTACGGTTCTGGGTTGGTTTTCTGCCTTTTTGACCTAGTTGTGTTAGGATTTGGACTGAGTGACCTTCTACATTGTTGTAGCCCTGGTTCTTAGCTTCGAAACGGTGGGTCTTGGACCTCCATCCGACAATCGTAGCGCCTTTGATACCATTACCGCAAAATGACGTCAAAACTGTTTTTCTGGTTTGAGCTAAACCTTCCTTTTCGGACTTTTCCCTAGCTTGACTTGTACTCGTACTACTTGGAGTTTGCTGAATGGCTATTGGATGAACTTGTTGTTGTGTGTGTACCTTTGGGTTGGAATGAGGAAATAATGAAGCCATGATGGCTGGAAAAGTTAGTAAATTCAGGGGAAGTGATGTCCGAACTTTGAAGGGATTTGTTTGCATTGAGTTTGTGATCTAAGACTTGGATTTGCGCAAGACAATGTTATATGCTGGATGCTTTCTGAGCCATGGAGGTGAGTGACCTCAAACTATTTCTAAAGTTATTTATGAACCGTTTCTTACATTATTTACTCTTGAACTGTTTCCAAAGTTACTTTTGGGAAATGTTTTCTTGCATATCATGCGTGCTGGCATGTGAGTGTGCCTTGTTTGCTATATTTCTTGACTTCATGACTTGTATTTTGGTTGATAACGTGTTAAGCGCTTATAATGATTTCCAAAACGAGTTTTCGGGGCGAGTGTGTACTTTATCGCACTCGACCTCGATAAATGTGAAATTTTCGATTGAAATGTTACTTGCGCATGAATGTAAGCCTTTTGGGCTGAACTGGCCATTGCCCCTTGTTACCGGTCGTCTTGAGCCAGAAGCGGACTCGGTCAGGCGATTAGGAACTTGGGTGAACGTTTGGTATACTCGAGTATTACCTATGTAGGTTGGTGGAGCCTGGCCAAAAGCCAGGGACGGGGTGAATGAAATGAAATAAATGATCAAATGAGCGAGGAAATGTCAGGAGAATGAATGTATCCTTTCATGAATGTTACTATCGCTTTCCATGGTAAATGTTTCTTGAATTATTGATAATCCATATTTACTGTTTTGCAAATGTTGTAGTTGTTTCTGGATTTATCATTTGATATATGACATCATTGAAATGAACTATTGTGAAACCGATTTGATTACTGATTTTAATGGTTACTCGCTGAGCTTTTAGCTCACCCCAAAAATGTTTTATTTCCCCCCCACAGGGCTCAAGGCGAAGAAAAGCTGGGAGTGCTTATTCACGTGACTGGATGGCTTATATCGTGTACAGTTTAAGTTTGGATCTATTTTGTGTACGAGTTGGTCTTGTATAAATATTTGAAATTGATATGGATGTAAGTATACGTTCCACGATTGGAATCAGTTTCCGCTGCATTTGAAATATGTAATCATTGGAGAATTTGATGAAATTTTGAGTTTTATATTGTAATTGGGTTGAGGACTGTAGTGAGCGACTGAGTCCCGGCGAGAGCTGGGCAGGCGGCCCGCCGAACCCTCTGGTTCGCCTTAGGGGGAGGTGGGGTCGTTACAAGTGGTATCAGAGCTTAGGCTTCAGATCTCTGTAGTGTATCCTAGACTTGAAGTTTAGGATGCCGGACTGTGGGTTTGATTTGACTCTGGAGAGATTTTTGCGGGATGTCTTGACTTGATTGGTACAAGTGGGAATGTCGAGGACGACATTCTTTTAAGGAGGGGAGATTGTGACACCCCGAAAAAAAATGAGTTTGAGAACCCGGAAATTTTCTAATTTTCTAGGGTTTATTTTTTTTCAACGCCTGCCTTATCTACATTTTCTTGATTAGAAAAATTCCCCAGATAAAGTTTATGAGCAAAGATAGTTTTAAAATAATTTTTCTAGTATCGGTTAGTTTTTGAGAAATTAAAAGCGTATTTTGAACGTGGGACCCACGCACTACCGGTTAAATGCACCACTTGATTCCACTTTCTTGCCATACAAGTTTATCATTAATGGAGCAAAATATCTTTCCCCTCTTGGCCATCCTATTGGCCGAAATTTAAGGCAAAGAAAAAACAAGGAAAGAGAAAATTTGTGTGGTTGAAATTAGACCAAGTGTTAGCCAAACTTGTGGTGGAAATTAATCCTTATTTTTCCTACCTTCTTACCTTACAAACTAGCTTAATCTTCTTCATTTTCTGGTTCTTCTTGGCCGAGCAACATAAGGAGAAAAGAAAGAAAATCCCTCAACTTTTGCCTTCCATTTTCTTGCGCAATCTCTTGATCCAACCGTTAAAACTTCAAATTTCTACATAAAACCTCTTCACTTAGTGTTTGTGAGTTGTTTGGTGGAGTTGTTTGAGAAGCTAAGGTGACAAGTAGCTCTCCCTCTTGTTTTGCTAAGGTGAGTGGTGGATGAACACCTCTCCTTCCTCTAATGATGTTGAATTTATGCCTAATGGTGGCTTAAGTGAGGGATTATGTGTTTTATTTCTTGATTTGAAGTGAATTGGTTGAGTTTTTTATTTTATGAGGAATTTTCTGGTTTCATATGATCTTGATGGTGTGGTTGTTTTTGATGGTTGGTAATAAGGGGCTTTGACTCTAGTAGGTGTGAATTGATGATAAATGCAATCAATTTTGGATTTGGAATGAAATGTGAAAAGTTAGGGTTCACGAACCCCTAATCTGTCCGAAATTTTAGGTCATAGATAGAGGCCGAATTGGACTTTTCTCAAAACATGAAAGTTGTAGGTATTGATGTGTTTAAGGTGCCTACAAAATTTCAGGGCATTTGGAGTAGTATAGAGTGAGTTATGCCGTTTTTATTGTTGCTGTTTTTGGTGAACAGAATGTCCGAACTGCGATAGTAATTGTCTGTTTTGACTGGAATTGCTTTGGATTTGGATGTTGGTGTCTTCTGATGAAATGTATCTTGATGTCTTAGCTATCATATGCCTTTGGAATCAATGCATTTGGACCTGTGTATACTGAGTTGGACGAATTACAGCATTGTGTGATTTGGGAACCTGCAATTACGGTTCTGGGTTGGTTTTCTGCCTTTTTGACCTAGTTGTGTTAGGATTTGGACTGAGTGACCTTCTACATTGTTGTAGCCCTGGTTCTTAGCTTCGAAACGGTGGGTCTTGGACCTCCATCCGACAATCGTAGCACCTTTGATACCATTACCGCAAAATGACGTCAAAACTGTTTTTCTGGTTTGAGCTAAACCTTCCTTTTCGGACTTTTCCCTAGCTTGACTTGTACTCGTACTACTTGGAGTTTGCTGAATGGCTATTGGATGAACTTGTTGTTGTGTGTGTACCTTTGGGTTGGAATGAGGAAATAATGAAGCCATGATGGCTGGAAAAGTTAGTAAATTCAGGGGAAGTGCTGTCCGAACTTTGAAGGGATTTGTTTGCATTGAGTTTGTGATCTAAGACTTGGATTTGCGCAAGACAATGTTTATGCTGGATGCCTTTCTGAGCCATGGAGGTGAGTGACCTCAAACTATTTCAAAGTTATATGAACCGTTTCTTACATTATTTACTCTTGAAACTGTTTCCAAAGTTACTTTTGGGAATGTTTTCTTGCATATCATGCGTGCTGCATGTGAGTGTGCCTTGTTTGCTATATTTCTTGACTTCATGACTTTGTATTTTGGTTGATAACGTGTTAAGCGCTTATAATTGATTTCCAAAACGAGTTTCGGGGCGAGTGTGTACTTTATCGCACTCGACCTCGATAAATGTGAAATTTTCGATTGAAATGTTCTTGCGCATGAATGTAAGTCTTTTGGCTGAACTGGCCATTGCCCCTTGTTACCGGTCGTCTTGAGCCAGAAGCGGACTCGGTCAGGCGATTAGGAACTTGGGGTGAACGTTTGGTATACTCGAGTATTACCTATGTAGGTTGGTGGAGCCTGGCCAAAAGCCAGGGACGGGGTGAATGAAATGAAATAAATGATCAAATGAGCGAGGAAATGTCAGGAGAATGAATGTATCCTTTCATGAATGTTACTATCGCTTTCCATTGTAAATGTTTCTTGAATTATTGATAATCCATATTTACTGTTTTGCAAATGTTGTAGTTGTTTCTGGATTTATCATTTGATATATGACATCATTGAAATGAACTATTGTGAAACCGATTTGATTACTGATTTTAATGGTTACTCGCTGAGCTTTTAGCTCACCCCAAAAATGTTTTATTTCCCCCCCCACAGGGCTCAAGGCGAAGAAAAGCTGGGAGTGCTTATTCACGTGACTGGATGGCTTATATCGTGTACAGTTTAAGTTTGGATCTATTTTGTGTACGAGTTGGTCTTGTATAAATATTTGAAATTGATATGGATGTAAGTATACGTTCCACGATTGGAATCAGTTTCCGCTGCATTTGAAATATGTAATCATTGGAGAATTTGATGAAATTTTGAGTTTTATATTGTAATTGGGTTGAGGACTGTAGTGAGCGACTGAGTCCCGGCGAGAGCTGGGCAGGCGGCCCGCCGAACCCTCTGGTTCGCCTTAGGGGGAGGTGGGGTCGTTACAAGTGGTATCAGAGCTTAGGCTTCAGATCTCTGTAGTGTATCCTAGACTTGAAGTTTAGGATGCCGGACTGTGGGTTTGATTTGACTCTGGAGAGATTTTTGCGGGATGTCTTGACTTGATTGGTACAAGTGGGAATGTCGAGGACGACATTCTTTTAAGGAGGGGAGATTGTGACACCCCGAAAAAAAATGAGTTTGAGAACCCGGAAATTTTCTAATTTTCTAGGGTTTATTTTTTTTCAACGCCTGCCTTATCTACATTTTCTTGATTAGAAAAATTCCCCAGATAAAGTTTATGAGCAAAGATAGTTTTAAAATAATTTTTCTAGTATCGGTTAGTTTTTGAGAAATTAAAAGCGTATTTTGAACGTGGGACCCACGCACTACCGGTTAAATGCACCACTTGATTCCACTTTCTTGCCATACAAGTTTATCATTAATGGAGCAAAATATCTTTCCCCTCTTGGCCATCCTATTGGCCGAAATTTAAGGCAAAGAAAAAACAAGGAAAGAGAAAATTTGTGTGGTTGAAATTAGACCAAGTGTTAGCCAAACTTGTGGTGGAAATTAATCCTTATTTTTCCTACCTTCTTACCTTACAAACTAGCTTAATCTTCTTCATTTTCTGGTTCTTCTTGGCCGAGCAACATAAGGAGAAAAGAAAGAAAATCCCTCAACTTTTGCCTTCCATTTTCTTGCGCAATCTCTTGATCCAACCGTTAAAACTTCAAATTTCTACATAAAACCTCTTCACTTAGTGTTTGTGAGTTGTTTGGTGGAGTTGTTTGAGAAGCTAAGGTGACAAGTAGCTCTCCCTCTTGTTTTGCTAAGGTGAGTGGTGGATGAACACCTCTCCTTCCTCTAATGATGTTGAATTTATGCCTAATGGTGGCTTAAGTGAGGGATTATGTGTTTTATTTCTTGATTTGAAGTGAATTGGTTGAGTTTTTTATTTTATGAGGAATTTTCTGGTTTCATATGATCTTGATGGTGTGGTTGTTTTTGATGGTTGGTAATAAGGGGCTTTGACTCTAGTAGGTGTGAATTGATGATAAATGCAATCAATTTTGGATTTGGAATGAAATGTGAAAAGTTAGGGTTCATGAACCCCTAATCTGTCCGAAATTTTAGGTCATAGATAGAGGCCGAATTGGACTTTGCTCAAAACATGAAAGTTGTAGGTATTGATGTTTTTAAGGTTCCTACAAAATTTCAGGGCATTTGGAGTAGTATAGAGTGAGTTATGCCGTTTTTATTGTTGCTGTTTTTGGTGAACAGAATGTCCGAACTGCGATAGTAATTGTCTGTTTTGACTGGAATTGCTTTGGATTTGGATGTTGGTGTCTTCTGATGAAATGTATCTTGATGTCTTAGCTATCATATGCCTTTGGAATCAATGCATTTGGACCTGTGTATACTGAGTTGGACGAATTACAGCATTGTGTGATTTGGGAACCTGCAATTACGGTTCTGGGTTGGTTTTCTGCCTTTTTGACCTAGTTGTGTTAGGATTTGGACTGAGTGACCTTCTACATTGTTGTAGCCCTGGTTCTTAGCTTCGAAACGGTGGGTCTTGGACCTCCATCCGACAATCGTAGCGCCTTTGATACCATTACCGCAAAATGACGTCAAAACTGTTTTTCTGGTTTGAGCTAAACCTTCCTTTTCGGACTTTTCCCTAGCTTGACTTGTACTCGTACTACTTGGAGTTTGCTGAATGGCTATTGGATGAACTTGTTGTTGTGTGTGTACCTTTGGGTTGGAATGAGGAAATAATGAAGCCATGATGGCTGGAAAAGTTAGTAAATTCAGGGGAAGTGATGTCCGAACTTTGAAGGGATTTGTTTGCATTGAGTTTGTGATCTAAGACTTGGATTTGCGCAAGACAATGTTATATGCTGGATGCTTTCTGAGCCATGGAGGTGAGTGACCTCAAACTATTTCTAAAGTTATTTATGAACCGTTTCTTACATTATTTACTCTTGAACTGTTTCCAAAGTTACTTTTGGGAAATGTTTTCTTGCATATCATGCGTGCTGGCATGTGAGTGTGCCTTGTTTGCTATATTTCTTGACTTCATGACTTGTATTTTGGTTGATAACGTGTTAAGCGCTTATAATGATTTCCAAAACGAGTTTTCGGGGCGAGTGTGTACTTTATCGCACTCGACCTCGATAAATGTGAAATTTTCGATTGAAATGTTACTTGCGCATGAATGTAAGCCTTTTGGGCTGAACTGGCCATTGCCCCTTGTTACCGGTCGTCTTGAGCCAGAAGCGGACTCGGTCAGGCGATTAGGAACTTGGGTGAACGTTTGGTATACTCGAGTATTACCTATGTAGGTTGGTGGAGGCCCTGGAAAAGCAAGGACGGGGTGAATGAATGAAAATGATCAAAGACGAGGAAATGTCAGGAGAAGAATGTATCCTTCATGAATGTTCTATCGGCTTTTCCCTTGTAAATGTTTTCTGAATTATTGATAATTCCATATTTAACGTTTTGCAAATGTTGTAGTTGTTTCTTTGGATTTATATTTTGATATATGAATCATTAGTTATTACTATTGTGGAAACCGATTTGATTACTGATGTTTATATGGTTTACTGCGCTGAGCTTTTAGTCGTCACGCCCAGAAAATTTTGTACTTTTCCGCCCCACGGGCTCAAGGCCGAAGAAAAGCTGGGAGTCTTAATCACGTGACTGGATTGGCTTATATCGTGTACAGTTTTAAGTTTGGATCTTATTTTGTGTACGAGTTGGTCTTGTATAAATATTTGAAATTGATATGTGAATGTAAGTTCGTTCCCGATATTTGGGAGATCAGTTTTTCCGCTGCAGTTTATAATATTTTTATTATTGAGAATTTGATGAAATTTTTGAGTTTTTTATATTGTTAATGGGTTGAGGACTGTAGTGTGCGACTGATTCGGCGAGAGGGGCAGGCGGCCGCCGAACCATCTGGTTCGCTTAGGGGGAGGTGGGTCGTTACAGTGGTATCAGAGCTTAGGCTTCAGATCTCTGTAGTGTATCCTAGTCTTGAAAGTTAGGATGCAGACTGTGGGTTTAATTTGACTCTGGAGAGATTTTTGCGGGATGTCTTGGACTTATTGGTACAAGTGGGAAATGGTGAGACGAGCATTTCTTTTTAAAGGAGGGGAGATTTTGTGACGCCCCGAAAAAAAATGAGTTTGAGAACCCGGAAATTTTCTAATTTTCTAGGGTTTATTTTTTTTCAACACCTGCCTTATCTACATTTTCTTGATTAGAAAAATTCCCCAGATAAAGTTTATGAGCAAAGATAGTTTTAAAATAATTTTTCTAGTATCGGTTAGTTTTTGAGAAATTAAAAGCGTATTTTGAACGTGGGACCCACGCACTACCGGTTAAATGCACCACTTGATTCCACTTTCTTGCCATACAAGTTTATCATTAATGGAGCAAAATATCTTTCCCCTCTTGGCCATCCTATTGGCTGAAATTTAAGGCAAAGAAAAAATAAGGAAAGAGAAAATTTGTGTGGTTGAAATTAGACCAAGTGTTAGCCAAACTTGTGGTGGAAATTAATCCTTATTTTTCCTACCTTCTTACCTTACAAACTAGCTTTTCTTCTTCATTTCTGGTTCTTCTTGGCCCGACGCAACATAGGAGAAAGAAAGAAAATCATAAACTTTTGCCTTCCCATTTTCTTGCGGCAATCTTTGCTTCCAACCGTTAAAACTTCAAATTTTTCTACAATAAAACTCTTCCTTAGTTGTTTGTGAGTTGTTTGGTGGCGTTGTTTCGAGGAATAAGGTGACATAGTACCTCCTCTGTTGTTAAGGTGAGTGGTGGATTGAACACTCTCCTTCGCTCTAATGATGGTTGAAATTTATGCCTAATGGTGCTTAAGTGAGGGATTATGTGTTATTTCTTGATTTTGAAGTGAATTGTTGAGTTTTTTATTTTATGGGGAATTTCTGGTTTCCATATGATCTGAGGTGTTGGTGTTTTCGATGGTTGGTAAATAACGGGGCTTTTGACTCTAGAGGGTGTGAATTGATGATAAATTGCAATCAATTTTGGATTTGGAATGAAATGTGAAAAGTTAGGGTTCATGAACCCCTAATCTGTCCGAAATTTTAGGTCATAGATAGAGGCCGAATTGGACTTTTCTCAAAACATGAAAGTTGTAGGTATTGATGTGTTTAAGGTGCCTACAAAATTTCAGGGCATTTGGAGTAGTATAGAGTGAGTTATGCCGTTTTTATTGTTGCTGTTTTTGGTGAACAGAATGTCCGAACTGCGATAGTAATTGTCTGTTTTGACTGGAATTGCTTTGGATTTGGATGTTGGTGTCTTCTGATGAAATGTATCTTGATGTCTTAGCTATCATATGCCTTTGGAATCAATGCATTTGGACCTGTGTATACTGAGTTGGACGAATTACAGCATTGTGTGATTTGGGAACCTGCAATTACGGTTCTGGGTTGGTTTTCTGCCTTTTTGACCTAGTTGTGTTAGGATTTGGACTGAGTGACCTTCTACATTGTTGTAGCCCTGGTTCTTAGCTTCGAAACGGTGGGTCTTGGACCTCCATCCGACAATCGTAGCGCCTTTGATACCATTACCGCAAAATGACGTCAAAACTGTTTTTCTGGTTTGAGCTAAACCTTCCTTTTCGGACTTTTCCCTAGCTTGACTTGTACTCGTACTACTTGGAGTTTGCTGAATGGCTATTGGATGAACTTGTTGTTGTGTGTGTACCTTTGGGTTGGAATGAGGAAATAATGAAGCCATGATGGCTGGAAAAGTTAGTAAATTCAGGGGAAGTGCTGTCCGAACTTTGAAGGGATTTGTTTGCATTGAGTTATCCACGTGACTGGATGGCTTATATCGTGTACAGTTTAAGTTTGGATCTATTTTATGTACGAGTTAGTCTTGTATAAATATTTGAAATTGATATGGATGTAAGTATACGTTCCACGATTGGAATCAGTTTCCGCTGCATTTGAAATATGTAATCATTGGAGAATTTGATGAAATTTTGAGTTTTATATTGTAATTGGGTTGAGGACTGTAGTGAGCGACTGAGTCCCGGCGAGAGCTGGGCAGGCGGCCCGCCGAACCCTCTGGTTCGCCTTAGGGGGAGGTGGGGTCGTTACAAGTGGTATCAGAGCTTAGGCTTCAGATCTCTGTAGTGTATCCTAGACTTGAAGTTTAGGATGCCGGACTGTGAGTTTGATTTGACTCTGGAGAGATTTTTGCGGGATGTCTTGACTTGATTGGTACAAGTGGGAATGTCGAGGACGACATTCTTTTAAGGAGGGGAGATTGTGACACCCCGAAAAAAAATGAGTTTGAGAACCCGGAAATTTTCTAATTTTCTAGGGTTTATTTTTTTTCAACGCCTGCCTTATCTACATTTTCTTGATTAGAAAAATTCCCCAGATAAAGTTTATGAGCAAAGATAGTTTTAAAATAATTTTTCTAGTATCGGTTAGTTTTTGAGAAATTAAAAGCGTATTTTGAACGTGGGACCCACGCACTACCGGTTAAATGCACCACTTGATTCCACTTTCTTGCCATACAAGTTTATCATTAATGGAGCAAAATATCTTTCCCCTCTTGGCCATCCTATTGGCCGAAATTTAAGGCAAAGAAAAAACAAGGAAAGAGAAAATTTGTGTGGTTGAAATTAGACCAAGTGTTAGCCAAACTTTGTGTGGCAATTAATCCTATTTTTCCCTACTTCTACCTTTACAAACTAGCTAATCTTCTTCATTTCTGGTTCTTCCTTGGCCTGAGCAACATGAAGGAGAAAAGACAAAAATCCTCACTTTTTTGCTTCATTTTCTTGCGCAATCTCTGATCCAACCGTTAAAAAACTCAAATTTCTACAATAAACCTCTTCACTTAGTGTTTGTGAGTTTTGTTGGTGGATTGTTTGAGAAGCTAAGGTGAACAAGTAGCCTCCCTCCTTGTTTTCTAAGGTGAGTGGTGATGAACACCTCTCCTTCTCTAATGATGTTGAATTATGCCTAATGGTGGCTTAAGTGAGGATTATTGGTTTATTTCTTGATTTGAAGTGAATTGGTTGAGTTTTTATTTATGAGGATTTTCTGGTTCATATGATCTTGATGGTTGTGGTTGTTCTTGATGGTTGTAATAAGGGGCTTGACTCTAGTAGGTGTGAATTGATGATAAATTGCAATCATTTGATTTGGAATGAAAATGTGAAGAAGTTAGGGTCATGAACCCCTAATCTGTTCCGAAATTTTAGGTCATCGATAAGAGGCCGAATTGACTTTTCCCTCAAAACATGAAAGTTGGTATGGTATTGATGTGTTAAGGTGCCTACAGAAATTCTCAGGGCATTTGGGAGTAGTAAGAGTAGTATGCCGTTTTTATTGGTTGCTGTTTTGGTGAACAGAAGGTCCGGAACTGCGATAGTAATTGTCCTGTTTTGACTGGAATTGCCTTGGAAATCTGATGTTGGTGTCTTCTGATGACAGATGTACTTGATGTCTTAGCTATTCATATGCCTTTGGAATCAATGCATTTGGACCTGGTGTATACTGATTGACGAATTACAGCATTGGTGATTTGGGAACATGCCAATTCCGGTTTCTGGGTTGGTTTTCTATCTGCTTTTTGACCTAGTTTGTTGGATTTGGACCTGAGTGACCCTCTACCTTGTTTGTAGCCCTGGTTCTTACTTCGCACGGTGGGTCTTGGACCTCCATACCGACAATCGTAGCGCCTTTGATACCCCTTACCCCCGCAAAGTGACGTCCAAAACTGTTTTTCTGGTTTGAGCTAAACCTTCCTTTTCGGACTTTTCCCTAGTTTGACTTGTACTCGTACTACTTGGAGTTTGCTGAATGGCTATTGGATGAACTTGTTGATGTGTGTGTACCTTTGGGTTGGAATGAGGAAATAATGAAGCCATGATGGCTGGAAAAGTTAGTAAATTCAGGGGAAGTGCTGTCCGAACTTTGAAGGGATTTGTTTGCATTGAGTTTGTGATCTAAGACTTGGATTTGCGCAAGACAATGTTATATGCTGGATGCTTTCTGAGCCATGGAGGTGAGTGACCTCAAACTATTTCTAAAGTTATTTATGAACCGTTTCTTACATTATTTACTCTTGAACTGTTTCCAAAGTTACTTTTGGGAAATGTTTTCTTGCATATCATGCGTGCTGGCATGTGAGTGTGCCTTGTTTGCTATATTTCTTGACTTCATGACTTGTATTTTGGTTGATAACGTGTTAAGCGCTTATAATGATTTCCAAAACGAGTTTTCGGGGCGAGTGTGTACTTTATCGCACTCGACCTCAATAAATGTGAAATTTTCAATTGAAATGTTACTTGCGCATGAATGTAAGCCTTTTAGGCTGAACTGGCCATTGCCCCTTGTTACCGGTCGTCTTGAGCCAGAAGCGGACTCGGTCAGGCGATTAGGAACTTGGGTGAACGTTTGGTATACTCGAGTATTACCTATGTAGGTTGGTGGAGCCTGGCCAAAAGCCAGGAACGGGGTGAATGAAATGAAATAAATGATCAAATGAGCGAGGAATTGTCAGGAGAATGAATGTATCCTTTCATGAATGTTACTATCGCTTTCCATTGTAAATGTTTCTTGAATTATTGATAATCCATATTTACTGTTTTGCAAATGTTGTAGTTGTTTCTGGATTTATCATTTGATATATGACATCATTGAAATGAACTATTGTGAAACCGATTTGATTACTGATTTTAATGGTTACTCGCTGAGCTTTTAGCTCACCCCAAAAATGTTTTATTTCCCCCCCACAGGGCTCAAGGCGAAGAAAAGCTGGGAGTGCTTATTCACGTGACTGGATGGCTTATATCGTGTACAGTTTAAGTTTGGATCTATTTTGTGTACGAGTTGGTCTTGTATAAATATTTGAAATTGATATGGATGTAAGTATACGTTCCACGATTGGAATCAGTTTCCGCTGCATTTGAAATATGTAATCATTGGAGAATTTGATGAAATTTTGAGTTTTATATTGTAATTGGGTTGAGGACTGTAGTGAGCGACTGAGTCCCGGCGAGAGCTGGGCAGGCGGCCCGCCGAACCCTCTGGTTCGCCTTAGGGGGAGGTGGGGTCGTTACAAGTGGTATCAGAGCTTAGGCTTCAGATCTCTGTAGTGTATCCTAGACTTGAAGTTTAGGATGCCGGACTGTGGGTTTGATTTGACTCTGGAGAGATTTTTGCGGGATGTCTTGACTTGATTGGTACAAGTGGGAATGTCGAGGACGACATTCTTTTAAGGAGGGGAGATTGTGACACCCCGAAAAAAAATGAGTTTGAGAACCCGGAAATTTTCTAATTTTCTAGGGTTTATTTTTTTTCAACGCCTGCCTTATCTACATTTTCTTGATTAGAAAAATTCCCCAGATAAAGTTTATGAGCAAAGATAGTTTTAAAATAATTTTTCTAGTATCGGTTAGTTTTTGAGAAATTAAAAGCGTATTTTGAACGTGGGACCCACGCACTACCGGTTAAATGCACCACTTGATTCCACTTTCTTGCCATACAAGTTTATCATTAATGGAGCAAAATATCTTTCCCCTCTTGGCCATCCTATTGGCCGAAATTTAAGGCAAAGAAAAAACAAGGAAAGAGAAAATTTGTGTGGTTGAAATTAGACCAAGTGTTAGCCAAACTTGTGGTGGAAATTAATCCTTATTTTTCCTACCTTCTTACCTTACAAACTAGCTTAATCTTCTTCATTTTCTGGTTCTTCTTGGCCGAGCAACATAAGGAGAAAAGAAAGAAAATCCCTCAACTTTTGCCTTCCATTTTCTTGCGCAATCTCTTGATCCAACCGTTAAAACTTCAAATTTCTACATAAAACCTCTTCACTTAGTGTTTGTGAGTTGTTTGGTGGAGTTGTTTGAGAAGCTAAGGTGACAAGTAGCTCTCCCTCTTGTTTTGCTAAGGTGAGTGGTGGATGAACACCTCTCCTTCCTCTAATGATGTTGAATTTATGCCTAATGGTGGCTTAAATGAGGGATTATGTGTTTTATTTCTTGATTTGAAGTGAATTGGTTGAGTTTTTATTTTATGAGGAATTTTCTGGTTTCATATGATCTTGATGGTGTGGTTGTTTTTGATGGTTGGTAATAAGGGGCTTTGACTCTAGTAGGTGTGAATTGATGATAAATGCAATCAATTTTGGATTTGGAATGAAATGTGAAAAGTTAGGGTTCATGAACCCCTAATCTGTCCGAAATTTTAGGTCATAGATAGAGGCCGAATTGGACTTTTCTCAAAACATGAAAGTTGTAGGTATTGATGTGTTTAAGGTGCCTACAAAATTTCAGGGCATTTGGAGTAGTATAGAGTGAGTTCTGCCGTTTTTATTGTGCTGTTTCTGGTGAACAGAATGTTCCGAACTCGATAAGTAAGTGTCCTGTTTTGACTGGAATTGCTTTGGATTGATGTTGGTCGTCTTCTGAATGAAATGTACTTGATGTCTACTATCATATTTCCTTTGGAATCAATGCATTTTGGACCTTGTAATACTGAGTTGGACGAATACAGCATTGTAGTGATTTGGGACCCCTGCAATTACGGTTCTGGTTGTTGTTCTGCCCTTTTGACTTAGTTGTGCTGGGATTTGGACTGAGTGACCTTCTACATTGTTGTAGCCCTGGTTCTTAGCTTCGAAACGGTGGGTCTTGGACCTCCATCCGACAATCGTAGCGCCTTTGATACCATTACCGCAAAATGACGTCAAAACTGTTTTTCTGGTTTGAGCTAAACCTTCCTTTTCGGACTTTTCCCTAGCTTGACTTGTACTCGTACTACTTGGAGTTTGCTGAATGGCTATTGGATGAACTTGTTGTTGTGTGTGTACCTTTGGGTTGGAATGAGGAAATAATGAAGCCATGATGGCTGGAAAAGTTAGTAAATTCAGGGGAAGTGATGTCCGAACTTTGAAGGGATTTGTTTGCATTGAGTTTGTGATCTAAGACTTGGATTTGCGCAAGACAATGTTATATGCTGGATGCTTTCTGAGCCATGGAGGTGAGTGACCTCAAACTATTTCTAAAGTTATTTATGAACCGTTTCCTGTATTATTTACTTTTGAACTGTTTCCAAAGTTAATTTTGAACTGTTTTCCTGCATTATTTACTTTTGAACTGTTTTCTTGCATATCATGCGTGTTTGCATGTGAGTGTTCCTGGTTTGTTATATTTCCTTGACTTCATGACTTGTATTTTGGTTGAATAACGTGTTAAGCGCTATAATGATTTCAAAACGAGTTTGTCGGGGCGATGTGTACTTTTAATCGCACTCGACCTCGATAAATGTGAAATTTCGATTGAAATGTTACTTGCGCATGGAACGTAAGTCTTTGGGCTGACTGGCCATTGCCCCTTGTTACCGTCGCTGGAGCCAGAAGCGGACCTCGGTCAGGGCGATAGGAACCTTGGGTGAACGTTTTGGTATAACTCGATATTACCTATGTAGGTTGTGGAGCCTGGCCAAAAGCCAGGGAACGGGGTGGAAAAAATGAAATGAAAATAAAATAAAATGAGCGAGGAAATGTCAGGCCGAATGAATGTATCCTTTCCCTGAGTTCTATCGCTTTCCATGTAAATGTTCTTGAATTATTGATAATCCATATTTACTGTTTTGCAAATGTTGGTAGTTGTTTCTGGATTTATCCTTTGATATATGAACAATATTGAAATGACTATTGTGAAACCGATGTTGATTACTGATTTTAACCTGGTTACTCGCTGAGCTTTTAGCTCACCCAAAAATGTTTTAATTTCCCCCACATGGCTTCAAAAGGCGAAGAAAAGCTTGGAGTGCTTATTCACAGTGACTGGATGGCTTATAGCGTGTACGTTTAAAGTTTGATCTATTTGTGTACGCATTGGTCCTTGTATCAATTATTTTGAAATTGATATGGATGTAGTATAGCGTTCCAGCGATTGGAAATTTCCTCGCTGCATTTTGAATATTAATCATTGGAGACATTTGAATGACATTTTAGTTTTATATGTAATTGGTTGAGACTGTAGTGAGCGACTGAGTCCCGGCGAGAGCTGGGTCAGGCGGCCCGCCGAACCCTCTGGTTTCGCCTAGGGGAGTGGGGTCGTACAAGTGGTATCAAGGAGCTTAGGCTTCAGATCTCTGTAGTGTATCCTAGACTTGAAGTTTAGGATGCCGGACTGTGGGTTTGATTTGACTCTGGAGATATTTTTGCGGGATGTCTTGACTTGATTGGTACAAGTGGGAATGTCGAGGACGACATTCTTTTAAGGAGGGGAGATTGTGACACCCCGAAAAAAAATGAGTTTGAGAACCCGGAAATTTTCTAATTTTCTAGGGTTTATTTTTTTTCAACGCCTGCCTTATCTACATTTTCTTGATTAGAAAAATTCCCCAGATAAAGTTTATGAGCAAAGATAGTTTTAAAATAATTTTTCTAGTATCGGTTAGTTTTTGAGAAATTAAAAGCGTATTTTGAACGTGGGACCCACGCACTACCGGTTAAATGCACCACTTGATTCCACTTTCTTGCCATACAAGTTTATCATTAATGGAGCAAAATATCTTTCCCCTCTTGGCCATCCTATTGGCCGAAATTTAAGGCAAAGAAAAAACAAGGAAAGAGAAAATTTGTGTGGTTGAAATTAGACCAAGTGTTAGCCAAACTTGTGGTGGAAATTAATCCTTATTTTTCCTACCTTCTTACCTTACAAACTAGCTTAATCTTCTTCATTTTTAATCTTCTTCATTTTCTGGTTCTTCTTGGCCGAGCAACATAAGGAGAAAAGAAAGAAAATCCCTCAACTTTTGCCTTCCATTTTCTTGCGCAATCTCTTGATCCAACCGTTAAAACTTCAAATTTCTACATAAAACCTCTTCACTTAGTGTTTGTGAGTTGTTTGGTGGAGTTGTTTGAGAAGCTAAGGTGACAAGTAGCTCTCCCTCTTGTTTTGCTAAGGTGAGTGGTGGATGAACACCTCTCCTTCCTCTAATGATGTTGAATTTATGCCTAATGGTGGCTTAAGTGAGGGATTATGTGTTTTATTTCTTGATTTGAAGTGAATTGGTTGAGTTTTTTATTTTATGAGGAATTTTCTGGTTTCATATGATTTGATGGTGTGGTTGTTTTTGATGGTTGGTAATAAGGGGCTTTGACTCTAGTAGGTGTGAATTGATGATAAATGCAATCAATTTTGGATTTGGAATGAAATGTGAAAAGTTAGGGTTCATGAACCCCTAATCTGTCCGAAATTTTAGGTCATAGATAGAGGCCGAATTGGACTTTTCTCAAAACATGAAAGTTGTAGGTATTGATGTGTTTAAGGTGCCTACAAAATTTCAGGGCATTTGGAGTAGTATAGAGTGAGTTATGCCGTTTTTATTGTTGCTGTTTTTGGTGAACAGAATGTCCGAACTGCGATAGTAATTGTCTGTTTTGACTGGAATTGCTTTGGATTTGGATGTTGGTGTCTTCTGATGAAATGTATCTTGATGTCTTAGCTATCATATGCCTTTGGAATCAATGCATTTGGACCTGTGTATACTGAGTTGGACGAATTACAGCATTGTGTGATTTGGGAACCTGCAATTACGGTTCTGGGTTGGTTTTCTGCCTTTTTGACCTAGTTGTGTTAGGATTTGGACTGAGTGACCTTCTACATTGTTGTAGCCCTGGTTCTTAGCTTCGAAACGGTGGGTCTTGGACCTCCATCCGACAATCGTAGCGCCTTTGATACCATTACCGCAAAATGACGTCAAAACTGTTTTTCTGGTTTGAGCTAAACCTTCCTTTTCGGACTTTTCCCTAGCTTGACTTGTACTCGTACTACTTGGAGTTTGCTGAATGGCTATTGGATGAACTTGTTGTTGTGTGTGTACCTTTGGGTTGGAATGAGGAAATAATGAAGCCATGATGGCTGGAAAAGTTAGTAAATTCAGGGGAAGTGATGTCCGAACTTTGAAGGGATTTGTTTGCATTGAGTTTGTGATCTAAGACTTGGATTTGCGCAAGACAATGTTATATGCTGGATGCTTTCTGAGCCATGGAGGTGAGTGACCTCAAACTATTTCTAAAGTTATTTATGAACCGTTTCTTACATTATTTACTCTTGAACTGTTTCCAAAGTTACTTTTGGGAAATGTTTTCTTGCATATCATGCGTGCTGGCATGTGAGTGTGCCTTGTTTGCTATATTTCTTGACTTCATGACTTGTATTTTGGTTGATAACGTGTTAAGCGCTTATAATGATTTCCAAAACGAGTTTTCGGGGCGAGTGTGTACTTTATCGCACTCGACCTCGATAAATGTGAAATTTTCGATTGAAATGTTACTTGCGCATGAATGTAAGTCTTTTGGGCTGAACTGGCCATTGCCCCTTGTTACCGGTCGTCTTGAGCCAGAAGCGGACTCGGTCAGGCGATTAGGAACTTGGGTGAACGTTTGGTATACTCGAGTATTACCTATGTAGGTTGGTGGAGCCTGGCCAAAAGCCAGGGACGGGGTGAATGAAATGAAATAAATGATCAAATGAGCGAGGAAATGTCAGGAGAATGAATGTATCCTTTCATGAATGTTACTATCGCTTTCCATTGTAAATGTTTCTTGAATTATTGATAATCCATATTTACTGTTTTGCAAATGTTGTAGTTGTTTCTGGATTTATCATTTGATATATGACATCATTGAAATGAACTATTGTGAAACCGATTTGATTACTGATTTTAATGGTTACTCGCTGAGCTTTTAGCTCACCCCAAAAATGTTTTATTTCCCCCCCACAGGGCTCAAGGCGAAGAAAAGCTGGGAGTGCTTATTCACGTGACTGGATGGCTTATATCGTGTACAGTTTAAGTTTGGATCTATTTTGTGTACGAGTTGGTCTTGTATAAATATTTGAAATTGATATGGATGTAAGTATACGTTCCACGATTGGAATCAGTTTCCGCTGCATTTGAAATATGTAATCATTGGAGAATTTGATGAAATTTTGAGTTTTATATTGTAATTGGGTTGAGGACTGTAGTGAGCGACTGAGTCCCGGCGAGAGCTGGGCAGGCGGCCCGCCGAACCCTCTGGTTCGCCTTAGGGGGAGGTGGGGTCGTTACAAGTGGTATCAGAGCTTAGGCTTCAGATCTCTGTAGTGTATCCTAGACTTGAAGTTTAGGATGCCGGACTGTGAGTTTGATTTGACTCTGGAGAGATTTTTGCGGGATGTCTTGACTTGATTGGTACAAGTGGGAATGTCGAGGACGACATTCTTTTAAGGAGGGGAGATTGTGACACCCCGAAAAAAAATGAGTTTGAGAACCCGGAAATTTTCTAATTTTCTAGGGTTTATTTTTTTTCAACGCCTGCCTTATCTACATTTTCTTGATTAGAAAAATTCCCCAGATAAAGTTTATGAGCAAAGATAGTTTTAAAATAATTTTTCTAGTATCGGTTAGTTTTTGAGAAATTAAAAGCGTATTTTGAACGTGGGACCCACGCACTACCGGTTAAATGCACCACTTGATTCCACTTTCTTGCCATACAAGTTTATCATTAATGGAGCAAAATATCTTTCCCCTCTTGGCCATCCTATTGGCCGAAATTTAAGGCAAAGAAAAAACAAGGAAAGAGAAAATTTGTGTGGTTGAAATTAGACCAAGTGTTAGCCAAACTTGTGGTGGAAATTAATCCTTATTTTTCCTACCTTCTTACCTTACAAACTAGCTTAATCTTCTTCATTTTCTGGTTCTTCTTGGCCGAGCAACATAAGGAGAAAAGAAAGAAAATCCCTCAACTTTTGCCTTCCATTTTCTTGCGCAATCTCTTGATCCAACCGTTAAAACTTCAAATTTCTACATAAAACCTCTTCACTTAGTGTTTGTGAGTTGTTTGGTGGAGTTGTTTGAGAAGCTAAGGTGACAAGTAGCTCTCCCTCTTGTTTTGCTAAGGTGAGTGGTGGATGAACACCTCTCCTTCCTCTAATGATGTTGAATTTATGCCTAATGGTGGCTTAAGTGAGGGATTATGTGTTTTATTTCTTGATTTGAAGTGAATTGGTTGAGTTTTTTATTTTATGAGGAATTTTCTGGTTTCATATGATCTTGATGGTGTGGTTGTTTTTGATGGTTGGTAATAAGGGGCTTTGACTCTAGTAGGTGTGAATTGATGATAAATGCAATCAATTTTGGATTTGGAATGAAATGTGAAAAGTTAGGGTTCATGAACCCCTAATCTGTCCGAAATTTTAGGTCATAGATAGAGGCCGAATTGGACTTTGCTCAAAACATGAAAGTTGTAGGTATTGATGTTTTTAAGGTTCCTACAAAATTTCAGGGCATTTGGAGTAGTATAGAGTGAGTTATGCCGTTTTTATTGTTGCTGTTTTTGGTGAACAGAATGTCCGAACTGCGATAGTAATTGTCTGTTTTGACTGGAATTGCTTTGGATTTGGATGTTGGTGTCTTCTGATGAAATGTATCTTGATGTCTTAGCTATCATATGCCTTTGGAATCAATGCATTTGGACCTGTGTATACTGAGTTGGACGAATTACAGCATTGTGTGATTTGGGAACCTGCAATTACGGTTCTGGGTTGGTTTTCTGCCTTTTTGACCTAGTTGTGTTAGGATTTGGACTGAGTGACCTTCTACATTGTTGTAGCCCTGGTTCTTAGCTTCGAAACGGTGGGTCTTGGACCTCCATCCGACAATCGTAGCGCCTTTGATACCATTACCGCAAAATGACGTCAAAACTGTTTTTCTGGTTTGAGCTAAACCTTCCTTTTCGGACTTTTCCCTAGCTTGACTTGTACTCGTACTACTTGGAGTTTGCTGAATGGCTATTGGATGAACTTGTTGTTGTGTGTGTACCTTTGGGTTGGAATGAGGAAATAATGAAGCCATGATGGCTGGAAAAGTTAGTAAATTCAGGGGAAGTGATGTCCGAACTTTGAAGGGATTTGTTTGCATTGAGTTTGTGATCTAAGACTTGGATTTGCGCAAGACAATGTTATATGCTGGATGCTTTCTGAGCCATGGAGGTGAGTGACCTCAAACTATTTCTAAAGTTATTTATGAACCGTTTCTTACATTATTTACTCTTGAACTGTTTCCAAAGTTACTTTTGGGAAATGTTTTCTTGCATATCATGCGTGCTGGCATGTGAGTGTGCCTTGTTTGCTATATTTCTTGACTTCATGACTTGTATTTTGGTTGATAACGTGTTAAGCGCTTATAATGATTTCCAAAACGAGTTTTCGGGGCGAGTGTGTACTTTATCGCACTCGACCTCGATAAATGTGAAATTTTCGATTGAAATGTTACTTGCGCATGAATGTAAGTCTTTTGGGCTGAACTGGCCATTGCCCCTTGTTACCGGTCGTCTTGAGCCAGAAGCGGACTCGGTCAGGCGATTAGGAACTTGGGTGAACGTTTGGTATACTCGAGTATTACCTATGTAGGTTGGTGGAGCCTGGCCAAAAGCCAGGGACGGGGTGAATGAAATGAAATAAATGATCAAATGAGCGAGGAAATGTCAGGAGAATGAATGTATCCTTTCATGAATGTTACTATCGCTTTCCATTGTAAATGTTTCTTGAATTATTGATAATCCATATTTACTGTTTTGCAAATGTTGTAGTTGTTTCTGGATTTATCATTTGATATATGACATCATTGAAATGAACTATTGTGAAACCGATTTGATTACTGATTTTAATGGTTACTCGCTGAGCTTTTAGCTCACCCCAAAAATGTTTTATTTCCCCCCCACAGGGCTCAAGGCGAAGAAAAGCTGGGAGTGCTTATTCACGTGACTGGATGGCTTATATCGTGTACAGTTTAAGTTTGGATCTATTTTGTGTACGAGTTGGTCTTGTATAAATATTTGAAATTGATATGGATGTAAGTATACGTTCCACGATTGGAATCAGTTTCCGCTGCATTTGAAATATGTAATCATTGGAGAATTTGATGAAATTTTGAGTTTTATATTGTAATTGGGTTGAGGACTGTAGTGAGCGACTGAGTCCCGGCGAGAGCTGGGCAGGCGGCCCGCCGAACCCTCTGGTTCGCCTTAGGGGGAGGTGGGGTCGTTACAAGTGGTATCAGAGCTTAGGCTTCAGATCTCTGTAGTGTATCCTAGACTTGAAGTTTAGGATGCCGGACTGTGGGTTTGATTTGACTCTGGAGAGATTTTTGCGGGATGTCTTGACTTGATTGGTACAAGTGGGAATGTCGAGGACGACATTCTTTTAAGGAGGGGAGATTGTGACACCCCGAAAAAAAATGAGTTTGAGAACCCGGAAATTTTCTAATTTTCTAGGGTTTATTTTTTTTCAACGCCTGCCTTATCTACATTTTCTTGATTAGAAAAATTCCCCAGATAAAGTTTATGAGCAAAGATAGTTTTAAAATAATTTTTCTAGTATCGGTTAGTTTTTGAGAAATTAAAAGCGTATTTTGAACGTGGGACCCACGCACTACCGGTTAAATGCACCACTTGATTCCACTTTCTTGCCATACAAGTTTATCATTAATGGAGCAAAATATCTTTCCCCTCTTGGCCATCCTATTGGCCGAAATTTAAGGCAAAGAAAAAACAAGGAAAGAGAAAATTTGTGTGGTTGAAATTAGACCAAGTGTTAGCCAAACTTGTGGTGGAAATTAATCCTTATTTTTCCTACCTTCTTACCTTACAAACTAGCTTAATCTTCTTCATTTTCTGGTTCTTCTTGGCCGAGCAACATAAGGAGAAAAGAAAGAAAATCCCTCAACTTTTGCCTTCCATTTTCTTGCGCAATCTCTTGATCCAACCGTTAAAACTTCAAATTTCTACATAAAACCTCTTCACTTAGTGTTTGTGAGTTGTTTGGTGGAGTTGTTTGAGAAGCTAAGGTGACAAGTAGCTCTCCCTCTTGTTTTGCTAAGGTGAGTGGTGGATGAACACCTCTCCTTCCTCTAATGATGTTGAATTTATGCCTAATGGTGGCTTAAGTGAGGGATTATGTGTTTTATTTCTTGATTTGAAGTGAATTGGTTGAGTTTTTTATTTTATGAGGAATTTTCTGGTTTCATATGATCTTGATGGTGTGGTTGTTTTTGATGGTTGGTAATAAGGGGCTTTGACTCTAGTAGGTGTGAATTGATGATAAATGCAATCAATTTTGGATTTGGAATGAAATGTGAAAAGTTAGGGTTCACGAACCCCTAATCTGTCCGAAATTTTAGGTCATAGATAGAGGCCGAATTGGACTTTTCTCAAAACATGAAAGTTGTAGGTATTGATGTGTTTAAGGTGCCTACAAAATTTCAGGGCATTTGGAGTAGTATAGAGTGAGTTATGCCGTTTTTATTGTTGCTGTTTTTGGTGAACAGAATGTCCGAACTGCGATAGTAATTGTCTGTTTTGACTGGAATTGCTTTGGATTTGGATGTTGGTGTCTTCTGATGAAATGTATCTTGATGTCTTAGCTATCATATGCCTTTGGAATCAATGCATTTGGACCTGTGTATACTGAGTTGGACGAATTACAGCATTGTGTGATTTGGGAACCTGCAATTACGGTTCTGGGTTGGTTTTCTGCCTTTTTGACCTAGTTGTGTTAGGATTTGGACTGAGTGACCTTCTACATTGTTGTAGCCCTGGTTCTTAGCTTCGAAACGGTGGGTCTTGGACCTCCATCCGACAATCGTAGCACCTTTGATACCATTACCGCAAAATGACGTCAAAACTGTTTTTCTGGTTTGAGCTAAACCTTCCTTTTCGGACTTTTCCCTAGCTTGACTTGTACTCGTACTACTTGGAGTTTGCTGAATGGCTATTGGATGAACTTGTTGTTGTGTGTGTACCTTTGGGTTGGAATGAGGAAATAATGAAGCCATGATGGCTGGAAAAGTTAGTAAATTCAGGGGAAGTGATGTCCGAACTTTGAAGGGATTTGTTTGCATTGAGTTTGTGATCTAAGACTTGGATTTGCGCAAGACAATGTTATATGCTGGATGCTTTCTGAGCCATGGAGGTGAGTGACCTCAAACTATTTCTAAAGTTATTTATGAACCGTTTCTTACATTATTTACTCTTGAACTGTTTCCAAAGTTACTTTTGGGAAATGTTTTCTTGCATATCATGCGTGCTGGCATGTGAGTGTGCCTTGTTTGCTATATTTCTTGACTTCATGACTTGTATTTTGGTTGATAACGTGTTAAGCGCTTATAATGATTTCCAAAACGAGTTTTCGGGGCGAGTGTGTACTTTATCGCACTCGACCTCGATAAATGTGAAATTTTCGATTGAAATGTTACTTGCGCATGAATGTAAGTCTTTTGGGCTGAACTGGCCATTGCCCCTTGTTACCGGTCGTCTTGAGCCAGAAGCGGACTCGGTCAGGCGATTAGGAACTTGGGTGAACGTTTGGTATACTCGAGTATTACCTATGTAGGTTGGTGGAGCCTGGCCAAAAGCCAGGGACGGGGTGAATGAAATGAAATAAATGATCAAATGAGCGAGGAAATGTCAGGAGAATGAATGTATCCTTTCATGAATGTTACTATCGCTTTCCATTGTAAATGTTTCTTGAATTATTGATAATCCATATTTACTGTTTTGCAAATGTTGTAGTTGTTTCTGGATTTATCATTTGATATATGACATCATTGAAATGAACTATTGTGAAACCGATTTGATTACTGATTTTAATGGTTACTCGCTGAGCTTTTAGCTCACCCCAAAAATGTTTTATTCCCCCCCACAGGGCTCAAGGCGAAGAAAAGCTGGGAGTGCTTATTCACGTGACTGGATGGCTTATATCGTGTACAGTTTAAGTTTGGATCTATTTTGTGTACGAGTTGGTCTTGTATAAATATTTGAAATTGATATGGATGTAAGTATACGTTCCACGATTGGAATCAGTTTCCGCTGCATTTGAAATATGTAATCATTGGAGAATTTGATGAAATTTTGAGTTTTATATTGTAATTGGGTTGAGGACTGTAGTGAGCGACTGAGTCCCGGCGAGAGCTGGGCAGGCGGCCCGCCGAACCCTCTGGTTCGCCTTAGGGGGAGGTGGGGTCGTTACATCGTGACCTCTTTCAACAAGTGTAATTCTTTTATCATCAATTCCACTACTTGCACTTGACAACTTAAAGCATCGGCTACCACATTGGTCTTCCCTAGGTGATAATTGGTCGTACAATCGTAATCCTCTAAAATTTCACCGATCTACGATATCTCAAATTCAACTTCTTTTGAGAGAATAAATACTTAAGGTTCTTGTGATCCGTGAAAACCTCAAAAGTCACTCTACACAAATAACGTCTTCACTTTTCAAGGCAACACTACTGCCGCTAACTCTAAATCATGGGTCGGATAATTCCGTTTATGAGGTTTCAACTTACGGAAAGCATGCGTATTCACTTTTCCATGATGTATCAATACTCATCCTAAACCATCCTTGGAAGCATCTGTATAAGTCGCAAAACCATCTCCTCCGCTCGATAAGGCTAACACAGGTGCCTCGGTTAAGTACTTTTTCACTCTTGAAATTCTTCCTTAGATATTGTATGACCTAGAAAGATTACTTCTTTCAACCAAAACTCACATCTATTTCACTTAAGAAAAGTTGGCACTCTCTTAGGGTTTGTAAAACTAACCTCAGGTGCCACTCATGATCTTATTACAGGTCTAAAAGTGTGGGACAATAAAGTAAACATACATTTAAGCCGTAAAATCAAATAAAGCAAAGTAAAATTGTATAAGTCATAAAAGATTATGATAGTTACACCAAGTGAGGATAATTCATCAAATCATTTCAAAAGAAAGGGGAGACAAATAAAGTCATGGAAAAATGTGCTAAGTCGCGAATGTACGAAATACCAAAAGGACTTTATCCCTTACCCAAAATATTACAACCTCAAGAGTGCTAGTCTAGACTAGGGTAAAACTACAACCTCAATCTCTCGAGTGGAGTCAAAACCATCCCCACTCGTAAAACTTTCACTACTTGGACCCTTTTTTCAGCCACTAGCATTAATTACCCCCATCTAGTACTCGATTGCTTTGTAGCAGACCTAACTGGCTGCTGAGTACTTCCTCCTTTTGTTAGGGGTACTAAGGCAACTTACAATCCGGCACTACCGCACTTCAGACATTTTCCTTGCCTCCTCCAGCACTCGACCTTAGTGTTGTTAAACTTGCCACAATATCCACAAGTCACAAGAGAAGTCACGGCCTGACCAGTTTGAGAATTTTTTTTGTATTTCTTTTCCAGTTCTACGTTCTTGTATAGCAATTCAATTTTCTCTGCATATTCTTGTTTCCATGGTCCTTCCCAGTAGTCAGCCAATTTCTTTTGAAACTCTACCTCCTTTCAAAGAATGTCCATTTCCTTACGCATGTCTTCCAAATTTGTCATCTCACCGGTTGGTTTAAGTCAACTCTAGCCTGCCAGGCATATCAAGGGATCAAAATAAGTAACTATTCACAATGGAAGCTCTGGTCATACCACTCTTTCATTATTTTACTTATAGGTTACCCCAACATATAAATCTTAACTGTTCTCTACTTAAATGGACGAGCTTTTGAGTCTCCACAAGATTACTATCATTACTTATAAACATAACGAAATACGGAGATCTTATTTCTTAAAAGTTTCACACCCTAATTCACTCTCCAATACTCACTTATAAAGTTGCTCGAGAAGAAACCCTAACATCTTACTTTCAATAGTGCCTTATTTTATCCCCTCAAATCAATTCTACTATTTAGAGGTTAGATTCTCCGTGAAACTTAGATGGGCAAACTTCAAGAATCGATCTGTCCTCACACCTCTCTTGGTTCCTAGGTTGGTTGATTGGTTTAGGACCTTGGCACTCAGTTAACCGTGCTAAGATATCAATTATACAGTTAATGGTAGTAACTACGTAATTATCCTCTTCACTTCTAGGGTTTTGGTTCGGCCCAATGCCATTCCTTAAACATCCCCTTGAGCTTGGGATTGCTTAACTCCTCGCCCTCGGTCCCCTTTCACTTATTTGGCCACCCATAGACTTAATATTTATAAAGGCATGACGTAAAATAAGTACACATAAGCGCAGTTTGAAAATTGACACTTTGATCATGCAAAACGAAAATAAAAAGGGAGACACCGAAATAATTACAAATGTGTACAACCCATAGCATAGATTTGAAGTTATAAATCAATAAGGTCAAGCACCTCATAAGTAACGTTCAATTGCTTCAAAAGGTAGGAAGCATAGTTAAGCAAAATATAAAATGCAATGGCCTTTGAACAAGCACCACCCCGACTATCCTCCATAAAATTTTTAAAGTAGTCTAAATCACTAGTTTAGTGATTGGCGGAGTCAAAAGTCTCTGCTATTTCAGTAGGATTATTTTCATCTTCAGCACAAGGAGTTTCTACCTCATGTCCTTCATCGAGTGTCTTGCCATTCACCACTTGTTCGACCAATGTAACACACTTGGCCATCATCCCCTCAGTCCGGTCTTCTAATGGTTCTAATTTCATGTACTACCCTAACAAGTAGGTGCTTAGCCCCCTAAAGCTGCTCACGAGGAGTCCCAGTCTTTTTCCGTCCCTCCAGTACCTCCGTCTCCAATTTATGAATTCTAGTAGTCTGGGCATCTACAGCTGCCCCAAATCCTTGATTATCTCCTCGAACTACCCTATTTTCCTCAGATAACCGCTTCCGATCATCGATTATCGCTAACACCACGTTATTTGGGTACGAGAAAGTCCTCTAGTAGTCACATAAAGCTTAGTTCGGCAAGTTGGGTTATGTCTCCAACGAGATCCCTTAGGCCCGTCTCGACAATGGACCACCGGAAGGCGCCCCCAAGACGGCTCAATACCACCATTACCTTCCATAACTTACACTTCAAATTAAAAACTTAGATGGATCCAAGTATACTAAATAAACTAGATTTGATCATTTTGTACTATCCCACATATCTCTCATAAGATCAAGACTCCTAATTATCACGAATTCAAACCTAGGCTCTAATTTTCATCCCTACAAGCGATCACTTAACCTTCAAACCAGTCCCACAGTCCGGCATCCTAAACTTGTAAGCCTAAGATACATTACAAAGATCTGAAGCGTAAGCTCTGATACCAACTGTGACGCCCCCACTTCTCCCAAGGGCGAATCCAATAGTATCTGCGGAACACCTACCTAGCTCTCGCCAGGACTTGATACAATTCCAATTCAAGCTTAAGATAAACAACCCAAGAATAACAGTCGAAATAAGAAAAGTCATTTCCTTAAATAAAATTTCAAGTTTTACAACACAAGTTCTTAAAAGTACATCACTTTCCCCAAAATACAATCACTAGAAGTCGACTAGTCAATTACATCCCAAGATTTTAATCAAAAGTAATCAAGTCGGTTTCTCCAAAATTCTTTCAATTCCAAACTCCTGTTAAGGAAAACAAAACTAATGGAGTGAGCGAAATGCTCAGTGAGGTCAAGAAAACATGCAAACACATAGTTCACATAACCATGGTATTTGTACGAGAATTGAAATAAGAAAGTTCAAGTAATTCATAAATAATAATAACACACATTCAATAAGAATACAGGAGCTCTCAGGAGCAAAATTCCACTTGCTGTGCCAAGGCTCGATTAAATACTTCCCCGTGATGACACTCCATCAATCGAGTAAGTATTAAATCCGTAGAACTCCACTTACTTCACAATTCCCGTTCACCGTTACACCCCCTGTCCCGGGCCCGCTCTTCTATAAAAGGCACTGCTACTCGAGTAAGCCAAGCGAGATCTTTTAATAGATCAATCTTATGATTATCTCATGGTTCACCGAGCTTCTCGACCAAAGCCCTTGCTAGCTCGAGTCGCAAGGTCGGCCAATTGAGATTTGGGCGTCCCCCAATTACCGTTATAAGTCGATGAGATTCACTCCAATCGATAAATACTGTTATAGATCGATGAGATTCACTCCAATCGGCATTAATCAACCACATACAATTCAATTATGAGTAATTCAATTTCATAATCAATTAAAAGAAAATGAATGTGATAAAGTACACACTCGCCTCGACAATTATAAATCATTTAATACATAAGAAGCAATTCACGAGTGCGATAATGCACTTGACACTCACCAATTCAAAATAAGGGAGTAAGTGCAAATAAGATCTTTAGTGGTCGATTCCGAGATTCTCTTCAAGATCCTCTTGAGTGCCTGAAGAAATAACAATTAACTATCACCCATAAATACTTACAAACTCATTGCCAAACAAGGAACAATGTATGCTTGTTCAAAACTAAGACAGTGTCTCAGAAGAGCTTTGATATCTCGAAAATCGAGATTCAAAAGTGAGAATTTAAAATCGTAAGAGAAACTTGCATCCTTTATAAAAATGAGTTTAAAACGGATAATCAATATAGAAAGACAATGAAAAGTTCTCAAAAAAACTCATTTTCCAAGAAATCATGAAATTTCAGCTTTGCGCGATAACTTGGTAAAATCAAATCTTGAGTTTGGTATGTCTAAAATGGAAAACTTTATACCGTTGGGAACTAGATTCATAGTACTAAAAATTCTTAGAAGACACTTTTCCAAGATTTCAAACCAAAAGCATTCATTTTTCAACTCAAAATTGCTGATTCAAGAAGGTAAGACAGAACCAGTCTTGGTCTTCGGCGATATTTGAAAATTCGACAAAATTCACAAAAAGTGAACCAGTCTTTAAAATTTGTAACACAATGAGAGTCCCATACAAAGTTTCAAATACAACAAGCGGAACTAAATTCGGATTTTTGAGCAACAAAATACAACAGTTGCAAGTTGGTTGATTTTGTAATCTGATTAGTGAATTTTCAGATTTGAAGAGCAATATTTAGGGCATTATTTGAGTATCGAAATGGTATTGAAATCACACCAAATTTGGTACACTTAAACTTCCATAGATGGACTACTTCTCTATAAAAATTCAGGTAAAAACTCGCAGTTCTCTTCCTTTCTCAAAAGTTTTGTCCAACAAAATCAGCCCCAATCTGCTCCAATTTTGAAACCAAAGTTCCGAAAACATTTAATAAGCAATTATTGGTTAAATGACTCTAAATTTTTCAAAGTATATCATTCCAAAACAGATTTGACCATTCGGTCAGCAAGGAAGGGAAAAGTTTCCAATTTTCAGCTTTGTCGCATTTTTGAAATCAAACCATATCTAACTCTGTACAACTGCAAATTAAGAATGGTTTATAGCATTGGAAACTAAGTTCCAAATGCTACAATTCATCATAAGACATTATTTTGAAAATCTTTTCACAAATGGAACAAAATCGAGCTACAAGATGGAGCTTCCAGTTTCATTCGAATAGACAGTCAAAACAGAATAGCCGAATTTACTGAATCGCTACGGTTCACTCAAAATGAACTAGTAGGGGATTTTTATATGTTGGAAAGTTATGAATGTCTAGTTTTGAATGCCACAAACGGCACTCAATTTTGACTTTTGTACAAAGAGTTATGTTTGGACAAAGAAGCACTGTCCGAGTACCCTGCTATGTGTTTTTCAGGTTTGGAATCTCCACCAAAACTCAAGTTTTGCACAACCATTCAATGTGATTTTTGAAAGGCACTTTGTACACACAATATACAATATATATCCATCAATTTCACAGTCAATCAAGCATCAAAATTTCAAAACAAAAACAGAACAACATGACCAGAATTTTCGGCCAGCTTGCCCTTCCAACTTCGATTTCTCTCCACTTTCTATCGTAAATGTCTCATTTATCACATAAATAACCATAATCAAACATTCATGCCTCAAGTCAGCTACCTAGAGTTCCCATCAAGACAGCTAGCCAATGATTTAAAGCGAGAAATAAAGTTCCTCAAGTCCGCTAGCCTATAAACGCGATTAGGGTTTCAAACCCATGAAGATTAACCGTTAAACTTTGCAGAAATGAAATGATTAAAGAGATGAAATGATTACCCTTGGAACCCTAGATGAATATCAGATTTTTCATCGAAAATTCTCCAAGAAAATCCACAAGATTGCTCCTTACTCCTAGCTAGAGTGGTACTCCAAGTTGTGAGTGATTTGGTGGAGGAATTGTGAGTGAAATGAAAGCTAGAAGATGAAGTTTTTCCTTTCCTTTGTTCCTCCTTGAGGGCTGGCCGAAAATGGAGAGGGAGATGAGAGAGATGAGGGTTTAATTGTTGTGGCTTGTCTTGGAAGATTGGAGGGAAAAGTGGTGGTTAAGTTTGGCAAAAGTCAACTTTGAATAGTTGTCGTGCGAGGGTTTCGTACCACCATTTTCTCTTGAGTTTGATACACTCATGCACTAATCCTCCAAGGTACTTTCTTTAACACTATAATTACTTCCTCTTACTAGTCTAATATAAATTCCTCAAATCTCCAATTTGTCGTACCAGCGCGACTCTCAAAAAATTATTGACGTGCGCGCGGTACATGCTTAATTAGAATTCATTCACATCTAATCGTTACATTAACTTTTCTTAGTCTACTAGTGATCATTCTTAATTCTCCAAGGTTATTGCACTCTCGGACCGAATATCATCTCGAAAAACGTGTACTCATTATTCCTTACTAAACGAGTCTCCGAAGAAATTACATTTGCTAACGGGACGTTTTAAAAATGCAAGTGGAATCTTATTCCATGTAAATGGATTTAAAATAGTTGAAATAAATTATTTGAAGAAAATGGGTAGATAAATAATTAAATAAACTAGTAAAATAAAATAAAAGTAAGTAAAATTTGGGTCTTCACAAGTTTGGCCTCTATCAATGAGAAAATAGTAGTTCAAATGATGTCAAATTCACAGAAGTGAATAAGCGGCTCTTGAATATGCAAGTTGAAGTTGCGTATTCTAAAGTCGCGTATTGTAGCCTAATTTCTGCAACTTGTTCAGCCACTTGCTCTGATTTCACACTACTTTCCAACTCTACTCCAGACAAGAATTTCGGCTGCACATGTTCAAGGAACCTTTGGAAGAAAAAAGGAGTTTTGTGTCTTGTCCAAAAATCACTTTTTGACTCTCTTAACAATAGGAATGTAAGAATCATGAGAAGAGGGAGAATAGGGCATATTAGAGGAGTTCTCATCAGATTTTAGCATGAGAGCTTAGTGGTTAGTCTTGTTTTGTTCTTTCTAACTAGAATTTTTGTGAGAACAATTAGAGATTTCATTGTACAACTCATTTTGTTGAAGAAATAGAAGATCATTGGGAGTTTCTTTACTAATCTTGGCTAAGCTTTCTTTATCTATCTTTCACTTGTAATTCAATATGTGTTCATGCAATGAGGCTATGCTCTTTCTTGTTATATATATTATATGAGAAGCTAAATTTCTAGATCTAGAGATTAGATGAAACTTATGGCTACTTGATATGAAGTGAATCTGATTTACACTTGTTACACCTTGTATTAACTTGTTTATTTATTCATTGCTTGATCATCTAGCAAGCTTTTAGTTGTTATTATTCAATGAAAGTTGGTAATAATGATGGAACAACATAAATAGAATTTGAGTAGTAGACTCATGAGAATAGAGGTACACTTAAGTAGATTAACTGGCATTTCATGCAGGAACAAGAGTAGATCTAGTTATTCACCATGAAAATAGGGAAACTAGTCTATTTTAGGCCATTTTATCATGAGATTGAGATTTGATAATATTATAAATATGAGGACCCGCAAAAAAAAATTTCTTATTTTTATCGAATGTTATTAGTTTATTTAAATATTTATTCACATATTCTCTCCGAATAATTTATTTCAACCTTTTTAAGTCCATTCATATGGAACAATGTTTTCCTTATGTTTTTAAAACATCCCATTAGCAAATTTAATTTTGGAGGATTGTTTAAGTGAGGAATAATGAGTACATGTGTTTCGAGGTGATACTCTATTCGAGAGTGCAATTATCTTGGGGTATTAAGAATGATCAATAATAGATTAAGAAAAGTTAATTGAGGGATTAAAGGTGAATGAGTTCTAATTAAGTGCATACCACTCACGCGTCGATAGTTTTCCGAAAGACGTGCTAATTCAAATTTATTGGAGATTTGAGAAAGTAATACTAGACTCATGTGAGGACTCGCAAATTTACTTATTTTAAATTCCTATTGCTAGTTTATTTAAATATTTATTGGGCCATTTACTCCAAATATTTTATTTCGACCTTTTATTACTCAATTACATAGAATGATAGCTCACATGTATTTTTAAAGTAACTCGTTCCAAAGATTAATTTTTGAAGGCTCATTAAGTGAGAATAGTGAATACGCGTTTGGAGTCAATAATCGATTCGAGAATACAATAAGTTTGGAAAATTGGAGACTTGCACATTAGTCTTGAAATAGATATTTTTATAGACTGGTCGAGGGATTCACCCAACGACATTACGTCCAACACTTATATTTATAGACTGGTCGAGGGATTCACCCAACGTCTTTACGTCCAACACTTATAGCAAGCGCAAGCAAAATATTCATGAAAAACACTTCACACAAGTCACCACTCGAACGGCTAGTGTGATAAAGTACACACTGCTCACTTCGATGGATCAAAAACTAGTTTTGCAAATTATCACATATCGAGTCAAGAAAGCACTTTAACCAAGTAAGCATAGAACAGGCAGGGACACTCACCAAGAGTGGAGTTCAGATATCAAGTTGAGAATCGAATTCCGCGTCCTCGCAAAATCCTAGAAACCAAATTTTGAAACTATGAGTTTTTACTCAGTTTTTAAGCTTATAGATATTGAGGTATATCTAATATACTACTAGTTCACTTTCCCTTAGAAAAATCAAGAATTTCCATAGGTTGAAACTTGACAAATTTAGAAGAAATGTTTCTTATAGTTTTCCTTAAGATACTTATCCTTATAAAAGGGTAACTGATATTATTTTCTTGAAATAAGTCGACAAACCTCTTAATATCCACGTTAGGAAGTTACTTTGAACATTTCTTTAAAGTTACGGCTTTTGCAAAAATTATCCTTAAAACTATTTTTCCTAAAATAGGGTTTCTTGCCGAGCAAGTTTCCCAAGCTTTTCACTAAGATTAGTAAAACTCGTATTTTGGAACTTTTCCTATAGTTAACTATCCAAGTGCAAAGCTTAAGAAAAGAAAAGGAATTAAAATAAGACTTAGAGTTTTCAAAAGCTATAGAACTTATTTACTATAGCTATCAAGGCTAGATTGAGCTAAAGAAAATTATCGAGTTGGAAAGTTTTAGGCAAAACACTAGATATTGAGTTTTTATAATTTAATACTAGTTGGAAAATATTTTTGGTTAATTTTGAACGCAGTTACTCGAGTTCGCAAGGTCTATACAATTTCCCCCCGCTCCGATTCCATTTCGAGATCATAATATGGATCAAAATATGGCAAATAATCACATAGCAAATTACTAGGGCTTCGTCAATCATTAGCCCTAGCTTTCAACAAGTGCATTTCTGAATAAAATATAATGATCAACCAAGGCTTCATCAATCATTAGCACTTGGTTTCAGCAAACCCATCGAAAGCAAATAGAAATAGAAGTAAAGCCCCAAGACATTCCAGCAATTAACTTCCATCATCCAGTAATACTTATAAAATCATTCCAATGGCCAAGGGCTTCATCAATCATTAGCCGTTGACAACATCAATCACTCCCAACCACAATTTAATCAAGAATTTAAACCACAAGTAAGCTAAAATCTCAATCCAAATCCAACTTTAGTTTCACAAAGAAACAAGGCATTCACACCAGATAGCCCACTTTGAGGAGTCACGAACAGCAGTATACATGGCGGAAAAATATAAAATTTCTATAGAGCAAAGGTCCATGAGTCTATTTTCATTTGCCACTGACGGCACCTCAATCGGACTTTCCTACACCAAGATATATGCATTTTGCCTAGACTGGTCAGTAAGTCCCGAAAATCTGGAAGCTCTTGCTCACATGGGGAAAAGCTCCTTTTTTCTCTTTTTAAAACCACAAGGCTTTTTGTCTAACCATCCATATGACTCTAATAGAATTTAAGCACCACATTTTCCAGTCAATTTCAACCATTATGAATTCAAAGAATAATTTCACAATCAAGCTGGAAATTCTTACTCAAACTTTGACAACTACAGGGAAAATTTCCAGCATTCGTATACCCACGTTTTTGGTTAAGTCATTCGTGATATCAAGTATTTCATTGCTAAACAGCATGTATGTCTTAAAATGCACCCTTTTTCTGTGTTTCGAAACCATTTTATGCCAAGGGAAATATTCGAACATCAACTAGTGAAATCCGGAAACAATTCAATATTTTCTGCTCAAACGTTTGGTTAGCTAAATTTTCCAGCAACCATTTGTCTTGTATAAAATTTCTCCCTTGGCTTATTCAGGGATTTAGATACTCAAATCCGGCATACGGATACTTAATTAGCTGAGTAACATTTCCAGTTCCAAAAATAAAAATAACAAAAGTTCAGGTGGGATAACAACACAAGTCACCGAATTTCCAAGAAAATCTCCATCTAGCCTCGGCATGAGCTGCACAAAATCCAGTTGCATCTTATTTTTATTTTCAGTTCTGACCCAACTATTTCGCTATATGCAAAGCTAAGATTCCTTGCTATAAGTTAGCTGGTTACGATTATAGGCAATTAAACCAAATCAAGATGCATTAACCCAATCAAGCTCTCGGCAGCTCACAAGGAGATTTCCAGCAATGGTATGTTCTTAACTCCAACCTTTTCCTTGGCCAAAACAGGGTATTTAGTTACTCAATTCAGCAGGCCAACACCTAGCTGGGTAATTAACTTCTCTCGTTCAAAATCAGATTCAATTAACAACTACAAACATCCCAAAAATCCAGGAATTCATTCGGCTCTTCTTGGATAATCTTGTATACAGCAGATTTTCTTATTTATTTTTGTTTCTAGATTAGCCGGACCAAAACACTTCATGCAGGGCTTAATCATTTAGTTTTAATTAGCCAAACACCTAACCAAGTGGAAATCAAACACGTTCCAGCAAATTTCATGCTAAAATACCCAAGCAATTTCCAAAACAACTTCAACGGCTAATCTGGAAAATTAGTTCAGCAGTCCAGAAATTTTCTAATAAGTTTTCCAGCCATGCAACCGAAATTCCTAGCCATAAAGTTCACATGCAACACTAAGTAAGGAGCTTATCTATCAGGTTGATCCAAGATTAAGCTCAAATCACCACACCCAGCAAATTAAAACCAAAAATTCCAGCTCAAGTTCTCGGCAGAAGCAAATTCTTACGCAAGTCAGATTTTCTTTTTCTAATGACTCATCCGATGGTTTAATATTCAACATGCAAAGCTTAACCCTCTAGTCCTGAGATAAGTAATCATATTTCTGAGCTCACATTACCACAAATGGCCGAGATTAAGGCTGCATTTTCCAGTTCAGTTTCTCGGCAGAGTCATTTAATCAAAACAGATTTTTCTGAAACTTTTGGTTTCCTCATCCGACTACACAACCAAAGCATGCATGCCTCTACGTGACTCTATCTACCTCTGATCAACCCAAAATAGTCCAGAAAATTACCTCAGAATAGCTCAGCTCACGAATAAGTAAGCTACGAAATTTTCTCTCGGCTCACGCACAGATTTGTTGGTTCTGGTTTTCTGGTTGCGACTGGTGGAGGGTGAAGCTGGGTTGCAGCTGGTTGTTGACGCGGATAGGGATGGAGCTTGCTCACGGCTTCTTCCTAGTTCCACTCTGGCTTGCAGACAGAACCTTGGAAGAGTTGCAGCTCGTGCGACTTCCTTTCTTTTCTCCCCTCTCGGATGGCAGAGTGAAGCTCGGTCTCTCCCTCTCTAACTCAGTCGATCATAACAAGGTGAGGCAGAGTGTTATCTGGGTAGGAAGTGTGCAGGAAGGTGGAGTGTGAAGTGGTGCTGCGGTTTTGAGGGTAGGAAGAGGTTGTGTATTGAAGTGGTGAAAATTTGCATTGGTCGGATGGTGCGGTGCTATGCTGCTGTCCAAGGAGTTGTTTGGTGTTGCATGGAAATGTTATGGATGTGTGGTGATTTTGTGGAATTGTGAAGGGTATTTTAGTCTTTTCACTTTGCTCCCTAATCTCAACTTAAATTCTCAATTCCAACTTAATTCTAAAAATTATCCCCGAATGTGATTTGAACGCCTAATTATACCCTACTATACCCAAACCATTTTTATCGAATAATTATCGATTAAACTTGAATATTATGGTTCCTAATAATTCTTATATTAATTAGCGATTAAATTAGTTATTAGAATTTCCAATTATTATTGCTCAAGAAATAGAGTTAGTCTAACTCGAAATTTATCGATTTAGTTATATAAAGTCAAATGAAATAATAATTTAATCCAAGGGTGTCAATTTGCACACAAAAATTATTTTTACACACTTATTAGAAAACAAAGAAAGATAAAGATATATTTATCGAAATTTTCACGCATTAAGTATGTTTGGTATATTAGTATCAGGTTTTATCTAAAATTCATTGGTTTTCATCTTAACGTGGAAATTTCTATTAACATTTAACATTATTAACGATTAAAACTAGTTATCGGAAATCAAAGAATTTATTTTAAAAGTAATAGAATTAATCCAACTAAAGAAATATTAATTTAGTATAGCAAAACCGAATAATTCAATATTGGGCACAATTATATTATTTATTACATAGAACTTATCTTTACGCTTTCATTTCAAAACAATT